>NW_027435902.1:300000-566000 GCF_964199755.1 Larus michahellis
AGCCTTTCTTCATAAGAGAGGTGTTCCAGTCCCTTCATCACCTTGGTAGCCCTTTGCTGTCCCCTCTCCAGCAGTTCCCTGTCCTTCTTGAACCGGGGAGCCCAGAACTGGACACAGTACTCCAGATGCGGCCTCACCAAGGCAGAGTAGAGGGGGAGGATGACCTCCCTCCACCTGCTGGCCACACTCTTCTTGATGCATCCCAGGATGCCATTGGTCTTTTTGGCCACAAGGTCCCATTGCCGGCTCATGGTCATCCTGTTGTCCCCCAGGACTCCCAGGTCTCTTTCCACCAAGCTGCTCTCCAGCAGGTCAGCCCCCAACCTGTCCTGGTGCACGGGGTTATTCCTCCCCAGGTGCAGCACCCTACGCTTGCCCTGGTTGAATTTCATAAGGTTCCTCTCTGCCCAACTCTCCAGCCTGTCCAGGTCTCTCTGGATGGCGGCACAGCCTTCCGGTGTGTCAGCCACCCCTCCCAGCTTTGTGTCATTGGCAAACTTGCTGAGTCTGTCCCTTCATCCAGGTCATTGATGAATGTATTGAACTGACCCCTGGGGAACACCACTCGTCACTGACCTCCAACTGGACTCTGCGCCCCTAATCACAACCCTCTGAGCTCTGTCTTTCAACCAGTTTTCAATCCACCCCAGTGTCCAGCCACCTAACCCACACTTTCTAAGCTTCCCTGTGAGGATGCTGTGGGAGACCATGTTGAAAGAGGGAAGGAGGGACATGGCTGTCTGAGGGAAGGATGGACACGGTTGCCCAAGGGAAGGACACGGCTGTCTGAAGGAAGGAGGGACATGGCTGTCTGAGGGATGGAGGGACACGGTTGCCCGAGGGAAGGACATGTCTGCCCGAGGGAAGAAAATGGCTGCTTGAGAGAAGGATGGACACAGCTGCTGCCCGGGGAAAGGAGGGACGTGGCTGTCTGAGGGAAGGATGGACGCGTCTGCCAGAGGGAAGGAGGGACACGGCTACCCGGGGGACGGAGGGACAGACACGGCTGCCTGAAGGAAGGAAGGAGGGACATGGCTGCCTGAAGGAAAGAAGAAGGGACACAGCTGTCTGAGGGAAGGAGGGACGGACACGGCTGTCTGAGGGGAGCAAACGGCTGCCCCGGGGAAGGAGGGACATGGCTGTCTGAGGGGAGCAAACGGCTGCCCCGGGGAAGGAGAGACGGACGCGGCTGTCTGGGGGAAGGAGGGACGGCTGCCCAGCCGCCCCGTCCCAGCGCCCTTCACCCTTCCCCCAGTTCAGGAGCCGGGCGGGGAGCCGGGGGCGGGCGGGCGCGCAGCGGGGGCTGCCCGAGCCGTGAGCCGCCCTGCTGCCCGGGGCGGGGAGGTCACCCACAACTTCTTACGGCAGGAACGCTCTTAATTCCTAGGGGGAGGGTTAGTACTTCAGCAAACAGCTTTCACGGACGGCGTATCAAAGCATGCCACCGGCGGCGCAGCCGAGTACGCCTCGGAGGCCGTGAGGGGAGGCAGGGTGCCCGCGAGGCCGATGGCGGACTGGGAGCCCGCGGGGCCGATGGGGGCTGGCAGCGCCCGCCCGGCTCCCCCCCCGGCTCTTCACCCTCCAGCGTTCCCCGTTCCCCCCCTCCCTCGGGCCGCTCACCCGGCTGGCTGCAAACGCCGACATCTTGGGGAGGGCTCGCGGCAGTGCCGGGCCGCGGAGGCGGGGCCGAGGGGGGCCGGGCCTGCCCGCCCCGGCCCGGGCGGGTCCGGACCCCGCAGGCCCGAGGGGCCTTTGCGCCTTCCATTTCCCCACCCGCAGCCGCTCACGCTGGTAACATCTTTATTTTTATTTTTTTTTGTTTTAAAACGTGAGGTTTCATGGCGGTCTGAGGCACCGCCGGGAGGTGTGCGGGGGGGGGGGGGAGACGGGGCTGTAAAACGCTCCCGGCTCCGGCTGCACCCAAAATCATCAGTCTTGCAAATTATCTGCCCTTTTTTTTTTTTTTGTATTATTAAAATTAAGTGGATTAAAGCGGTGTTACTTCAAGCTTTATTAAAATAACGCTTTGGAGAGAAATTTGATTTCTCTATGAGCAACCTCCTTTGGTACGAGATTTTTAACCGAATTACTGAGACGTGAAGCCCCTTTCTCTGAAAGCTGGGTTTTGGGGCAGCGTTTTAATTTTGCATGACGGTTCCAGGTAAGGTGTGCCAAGTATTTTTAGTTGCGTTGTTGCCTGGGTGTGTTGGGTTCTGGGTTGCTGGGTTTGTTGCCGACGGCTGTAACTGTTGATTTTGTACCTACCACAGCAGAAAGGCGTTAGGAGGAAGCTGGCCATGTAAGAGTTATTTTTTGGCACACTTATCAGGAGATTAAAAAGAAGCTGATGGTAATCTCGTACAGGCTTTGTACTGACGTGACTCCGGGCATTTACTGACTGTAGTAAGTACTGATTTTTCACTCCATTACCAGTGGATTTTTTTTCTCCCTGTACTTTGAGAGCAGTTGAGTAAAAGGGGATTTGTAACTTTGTTATTAAAATATTTAATGAAGATTTTCATGTGTTCTTCTAGCTTTAAATGGAGTCTCAAGGACACGGAATTGTGTGGCTTTGGGGCTTTTAAATATCATCTCTCAAGCCTGCGTTCTGTGTGGCATCTTACATGGTGGTTCTCCATAGGTCGTTCTTCTGACTATGGTGTGGTACTCCTGAGCAGACCACTTTTTATTCATGTATTATTTATCTCTTATTTGTATAGTTGCATACCTCATATCTCAGTATTCCTCAGTTCATTTAACATCACAACAGCCCTGTGATGTAGAGAAATATATTCATCCCATTTTACCAATAAAGGTTTTAACAGTTTTTTTTTTTTTTTAATGAGCAGTGCAGCTTTTACTGTGAGTACGCTAACGAGGATTCCACCCACAACGCAATTCTAGAGACAGGTAGGCGGGTCAGTATCACAAAATCACAGAATGGTTTGGGTTGGAAGGGACCTTAAAGATCACCCAGTGCCACCCCCTGCCCTGGGCAGGGACACCTCCCACCAGCCCAGGTTGCTCCAAGCCCCATCCAACCTGGCCTTGAACCCCTCCAGGGATGGGGCAGCCACAGCTTCTCCAGGCAACCCGGGCCAGGGGCTCACCGCCCTCAGAATGAATTTCTGCCTGAGATCTCATCTCAGTCTCCCCTCTTTCAGTGTAAAACCCTTCCCCCAAGTCCCATGGCGCCCCTCTCTGATCCAGAGTCCCTCCCCAGCTTTCCTGGAGCCCCTTTAGGGACTGGAAGGGGCTGGAAGGTCTCCCCGGAGCCTTCTCTTCACCAGACTGAACCCCCCCAGCTCTCTCAGCCTGTCCTCGCAGCAGAGGGGCTCCAGCCCTCCCAGAATCTCCGTGGCCTCCTCTGGTCCTGCTCCAACAGCTCCATGGCCTTCTGCTGTTGGTGGCCCCAGAGCTGGAGGCAGCACTGCAGGGACACCTATAAGAATGCCATACACTAAGGACCTTTACTAGTTGCTGGAACGGATTTAGATACAGCGGGGATTGGAACTGTTATTTCTAAGCGTCTTCAAGCTTGGGATCCATAACCCTTTGGCAAGTAAAGAAGCTCCTTTAATTTGGGGTACAGAGGGCGAGAAGGTCCAGCCGCGGCAGGGGTTGAACTGGCTGGAGGCAGGAATGCCCGGGTGAGGTTTCCCTTGGTGGTGAGGGAAGGAGCAGCCTGGTCTTGCAGCCACCGTGGAGCACGAGGCAGCCCAGGGACCACCTGCGGGCAGCAGCGCTGGGCTGGGGATGGACCCCCGGCCCCATGCTCACAGGGTGGGTGCAGGGACCCAGGGCCCACAAGGAATCGGCTCCTGCCCCCTCTCTGCAGACCCCTCACAGAACTGCTCGTGGTGGTAGGACTCTGCCCCAAGCGTTGCTCATTATTTTATTTTTTTTTAATATATATTTAAGCCCAGATATGTTCAACTCACCTCAAGGGGTACATTAAAAAAATCCCCAACGCTGCTAAGTATTTGGGAAGAAAGGGATATCTGCCAGAGCCTGAACCACTCGAACCTTGACTTCCCGAGTTGTTTAGTGAAGAAATGACACTAGACGTTTCTGTTAGGCACATCTAGTGTTTGTAGCCTTTCTTACAGAAGAAGGAAATAACAGCCTCTCTCTTTCCTTTTTATTTCTTGAACTCTTTTGTAAGAACTCTAATATTCCTTATTACTCTGCCATTTACTTTTACTGCAGTGTAAATGACAACCTCCGCAGTCCCGTGCATTGTTAGACTGGAATCCTCTTTTATACCAACCACCAGGATACCTCACGCTTGTTGCTGAGATGTATAAATTAGCAAGAAAACATAGTAAAAATATTACACCACAAAATATATTTCATTCCTTAAAGCTAGCAATTCTAATCTAGGCTGAAGTGTTATTTTTTTAGTAGTAGTTATAAATGTTTTACAGTTTGTTTGTTGTTGTTGGTTTTTTTTAAATTATTAGGAACAAACTGTATTCTGTCGTTTGCTAGTGAACCATTATTCTAGAAATGGAACGCAATTTGAATGGTATGCAGGGACTGATGTAGTGCAATTTACTGAAGCTACTGCCATGAAAGAACATTTTAAAATATAATTAAAATATTTTCAGGTATGTTTTTAGCTTGTTCGATTCCTGAGTATCACAAACATTACTTCATTTCAAATTGTCAGTCTTTTATTTTTAATTACAAATCCATATCTCCTCCTAGCCTTGGAGGCTTTTAATTTGACTACTGCATGTAAACACATGGAATTTTTTTTTTTAATGTCATAAGAAGGTACGGGGTTACATTTCTATGACGATCTAACATGAACTATGAAGAAAAAGAAGGGTTGGATATACCATTTGGTTGCGTCTGGTAGTAATGTTGGCTTGTCTGGCTTTGTGAAGACAAGGACGGTCAGAGCAAGGCTCAGAACAAAGCTTCTGCCTCGTCCCCTGGAGGAAAGGTCCTGACCTTTTCCAAAATATGATGAAGTTTGGTGTAGGGCTTTTCAGGACTAACTGCGTTAAGGAACAAGGACTTAGGAAACCATCTAAGTTTGTATTTCACCTGCGTGAAACGTAGAGGAGTTAATTGTTAAAAGACATACAGTTTTAAACTAGAGCAGGGTGGGTTTAGATTAGATTAGACATTAGGAAGTTCTTTACAATGAGGGTGGCGAGACACCGGCCCAGGTTGCCCAGAGAGGTGGTAGATGCCCCATCCCTGGAGACATCCAAGGCCAGGCTTGATGAGGCTCTGAGCAACTTGATCTAGTTGAACATGTCCCTGCTGACTGCAGGGGATTGGACTAGATGGCCTTTAGAGGTCCCTTCCAACCCAACACATTGTATGATTCTGTGATTCTGTGCTGCAAGGACCAAGTGCCGGCTGCTGGTGACACCCCTGTGTGTGTGAGTGGAATTTGGTGCCAGCTGCTGGTGGCAGACCAAGGGTGGAGTGTCCCTGAGCTGAGCCAGTGGGCTCCCAGCGCAGGTACTGGAGCAGTGGGCTCCCAGCGCAGCTGCGGGGGCAAATGGGAGTCTTTAATCTCCAGCCACTGCAGCAGGGCGGGTCTGTGTCCCCAAAACCAGACACTGGGCGGGTGTGGAATGAGTGAGGGGCTCCGCGCCGGCCCCTGGAGCGGGACCGTGGGTCACAGCCCCTGTGCCTGGGGGGGGTGAGGGTCTGTATCTCCCCAGCTGTGTGTGCTGGGGGGGGGTTGTACTCACCTGGAGCCCCTCTTTCCCATCCCGTGTCCCCGCCACAGCTCCCCCGGCCATCGGAGCCCTCACGCAAGGGAGGGCACTTGCCTGTCCCCTTCCCTGCTCCCGCTGCTGCCGTCGGGGACAGATGTGACACACACGGGGGTGGCAGAGGCGGTGCAGGAGGAGGGATGTGCTCCTCTGCATTGACCCCCCCGCGGTGGCAGAGAGCCTGGAGGGGCCGCGCTCTGTGGTGCAGCCCTGTGCCAGGAGCAGTCCCCAGCTGAGACACAGCCCCCTCTTCCCCCATCCCAGCCTGCAGCCTCGCAGGAGCCATCTAATGCTGCTTTCCGAATGGCCTGCCCCCAGGATGTGCTGGTGCAGGGGGTCACACCTCCCCAGGTGCTGGACTTTGCACTTCGGGACTTTGCAAACATAAGAAAATACTTTCTTTCCTGTGAGCTACGCTAGCTGCCCAGAGGAGTTGTGGATTCTCAGTCCTTGTGTTACCAAAGACAGGCCTCTGCTTTGTTTCTAAAATGATCGTTTCTTACTAACCTTCTTATTGTGTGAGAAAGTAGCTAATTACTGACCTTCTTACTGTATACAAAAAACCAGTTATTCACTGAGCTGATGTTACAGATGATAGCGATAATGAGGAGACAGCCAGAAGTAGCTCATCACCAAGGGTGTGATCACAAGAAGTAGTTAATCACCTCAAGGTTCTTCTGTACATCAAGTATGTACGCCTGTACCAATTAGGATAGAGTTACAGCTACTTCAAAGAACATCCTTATTATCTTCAAGAAGTTGGCAAACTTACAGCAAACTTTTACTGTCCTGAGATGACTCAATGCCTTAAAAGGATAACGTGAGGAAGGGTCTCCTTACCCAAACGACCACCGAGACACTCATGCTTGCGCAGAAGTGTTTTGCTGACGTAGCAAAATTTGGTATGTGTGTACAAAAAGACTGTTCAGTCATCCTGATGAATATGTAAGCCTAGGTGGAGTTATGTATTAGGTAGGCGGAATAATGAGAATATTTTGTGTATAAATAATGGGTGAATATCCCCGGTAAGGGGTGCTAGGTTTGTGGGTTTTTCCCCCTAGCACCCGACAGCGAATACAGCAATATCTCCTCTCTGAACTACTTTTGGTTTCAAGGGCTTTCATTTCAGGTAGCACTTGGAGGTATTCAAAACCTGATGGGACGTGACCTAGGCAGCCTGCCCGAGCTGACGCGAGGGGTTTGGTTCCTTCCCAGCGCAGCTGTTCTGTGATCTGGTGCTTCTGTGAATCCTCCCCCTGGCTCCTTCGGGCACGCCTGGCTTCTCTACATGGTTACAGGTACAAACTGCTGCTTGTTCACACCAAAGTCCCCGTGCGACACAAGCGATCCTTAATCCTGTCACTACACACACAGAAGAACAGCAAGGCAGGAGGAGGAAGTACCTGGACACGTATTTACAGGGATTTACTGGAGAAAAGAAGAGGATGTCTCTGCGGCTCAGGGAGTTCCTACGTTGCCACTGCGATGTTGTTTGTCGTGGACTGAAAACCAGACCCTGGAAAGATTTCCTGGGTGCCATCCCTAGGGATTGTCTGGAACTAGGAGAGCCCAGAGACTGCCACCAACTACAGGAAGGGAGGAAAATGGCACAACCTGAGGAGATCCCCGAGTCAGGCCCTTTATGCAAAAATCAGAAAAAATTCTCCTGGATAAAAGCATACATAAACAAAAGAGGGAGTAGCAACCTCCTTGGAAGCTGTCAAATCAGAACGATCAAAATCAAAAATTCCTGGGAACAGGCTAAACATCCATCCTCACATGCAAAGCTCTCAGAGACTTCAAGGAGGGCCTACTCAAACCCTCAGTGCTGTTCTCTACATCCCTACCCTCACTCCCTCTGCCCTCTGCTCCCCTCCCAACCTAACGGAGATCCAGGCAGGACCCGAAAAGCTGCTGTTATGCCTGAGCAGAGGCCAGCATCTCCCACCCTCCTTATGACGGCCAGCCAAGACTGCAGCGACATCCCAACCATACACATTGGTTACCCCCTTTTGGCTTTAAAGGAAATATCCATAAATGCAGGGAACATCCCCTCATTCCCAAATCACTTTTAACTTTTAGCCCGTCTCTGCGAGAGCATCATGAGGCCAGAGACCTTGCCTGCGGACCAGCCTGCTCAAGAAGTGCGACATTTATTCCACCTGGGCTTTTCCTCTTTCAGGGAGCCAGATTCTGCTGTGTTCTTTCATTTAATCCAGATCTGATCAACCTTTGGAGGGAAGCAGAGAAGAACAACTGTTAAATCTGCCCGATAGTGACCACTGCCTGACACCCCAGTGCACTGCAGGGACCAGCAAGACCTCTGCTTCACCCCATCCTGCTCCAAGTGCCTTCCAGAGCCCCCTCTTGCTGTCATCCCCATTCCCCAACTGCTGCTCCCCCTGCCCAGGAGCTGTCATGGGGAGGGGTGCGGGGAGCTTAAAAGGCTGAGCTGGTCTGAGGATTTCTGTTCCCCTGAAGACCCTTCACCAAGGCAATTCCTCTTTGTTCAAAGCGTGCAAACCACAATCAGCACGCCTTTCGTGCAGCAGGGTGCCCCTCTTAATTGATCCTCCAGCCAAAACAGCACAGCACAAGACCTTGTGGTCTTGGAAAAACTCCGTCAGCAGCCCCACGAATGAGCCTGTTCTGAACAGACCCTGGCCTTCCTTCAGAATAAGGACCTCATAGCAGAACCCTTCTTTGACTGAGAAGAGACACAACCTCCCCATGCTCGCAATGCAAAGATCTCCCAGTGCTGGAGACATGGAGTCTTTGCTCCGTGCTGGCTGGGGATAGGACAACCATCTAAATCCAACCTCAGATCTTACACCATGAAACAGCAATATAGTTCAACCTCTCAACAACCTTAAGAAAGAGGTAAATATCTGAATGGCAATTCTAGAAATGGGATACGACTCTCCAGGTAGGAGGCTAACATGGCCAGGAACTGACTGGATGCGGCTGGACCAAAGCAATAGCAAAATTAGAGCTACCAGTGGGCATTAAGTGAAAATCCATCCACTCCTCCACACAAGGTACACCTGGAAGCCACCCCAAGGGTGTAGGACCCAGGGCAAGGGAAGAAGATGCCTGGAGGAAGACTTTCACACACTCCTCTTGTCCCCGGGGCAGGCAGGCGGGGAGCATGGGGTGAGCAGGGAGCCATTGCTGCAGGCTCATCTCCATGGCAGCCTCTCCCCATCCCTGCGGCCCAGCCCCAGCCCCATCGAGCGCTGCCTGTGGGGCAGCCAGGGAAATGCCCTGGGAAGCCCCAGGTCCCTCACCCCACGCTCTGCTGCTGCCAGGTGGAATCCTTCAGCCCCTCTCACAGCAGCAGTGCCCCAGCATCTCCCAGCTCATCGAAACCGATGTCCAGCTCCCACAGGCTCCGGTTGGTGCCCAGCGCCTTGGCCAGGTTCCTGCAGCCGGTGCCAGTGATCTGGCAGCACCGCAGCCTGCGGAGAGATGCCCCAAAGAGGAGCCAGGGGTGCCGTCAGCCCCCCCTGGGGTTGTATTACCCGGGGGAATACAACGGGTCTCGTCACAGGTGGGATGACAGACGTGCACACACCTCACTAGGCCGTTGCCCAAAAGGAATGGCCACAAATCCCACCTATAACCCCAAAATGCACGTCCCTTGGCCAGTGAGGGACCAGCGCTGGAGACAACCCCTGCTCCCAGCGCAGCCCAAGAATATCCACATACAAGAGGAAGTGCCCATTGGACACAGCCATGAGGAGAGCTCCCCCCCCTTCCTGGGAAGTCGGCCCAGCTGGGCACCTCTGTGAAGTGCTGTTACACAGATCCACGCAGGACAGGGAAGAAACAAGAGGAACTGGAGGTCTGCGTGCAGTCTCAGGGCTTTAGTAGCTCATCGGGGTCACAGAGTCATACTGGGGTAGCTCAAAACGAGTGGATACAGGCTTTTTTTGGATGGACATGCTGGGAAAGAAGGGTGGGGGACTTGCCCTTTACATGAGAGAGCAGCAGATCACAGCCCTGGACTTCAGGGGAGCCGACCCTGGCCTCTTCAAAGACCTGCATGGAAGAATCTGATGAGAGACTGTCCTCCAGGGAAGAAGGGTCAAGGAGAGCTAGTTGACAATCAAGGATCACCTCCTCCAGGCTCAACAACCAGACCATCCATCAAACACGAAAAGGAAGCATACAGGAGGTAGAAGCACAGGAAGGTGTCTTGGGAAGAATACAGAGATGCTGTCCGAGGGCAGGGATCAGGTTAGGAAAGCCAAAGCCCAACTGGAGTTGAATGTGGTGAGGGATGTGAAGGGCGACAAGAAAGGCTTCTCTAGGTACATCCCCAGCAGAATGAATAATACAGAAGATGTGGGCCTGCTGCTGAACGGGAGCAGGGGCCTGGTCACAAAGGACATGCAGAAGGCCAAAGTACTGAATGCCTTCTTCACCTCAGTCTTCACTGGTAAGACTGGCCTTCAGCAATTCCAGGTCCCTGAGAGCAATGGGAGAGTCCACGGTAAGGCAGGCTTATCCTTGGTGTTTAAACAAATGGGACACAGGTAAGTCCATGGACCTGGTGGGACGCAGCCACGAGGGCCATGGGAGCTGACTGGTGTCACTGCGAGGTCACTCTTGATAATGTCTGGAAGGTCATGATGGTCAGGGCAGGTTCCTGAGGTCTGGAGAATGCAAATATTGCCCCTGTCTTCAAGAGAGACAAGAAAGAGGATCCAGGGAACCACTGATGTACTTTAAGAAGGTAGAATGTACTTTTAAAAAGGTAAAATATATTTTAGAAGGTAGAATCTCTCATTAAGTAAGTAAGAATAAAGAGCTGTAAAAAGGCCCTGTGAAACCAGACGCTTGGTATCAACAATAAATGCCTTCCTAATGTATATACCTTTGAAGAAGAACAGAAGGCTGATAATAAGGAACATCCCATCACAGGGGATGCCGAAACCGTCTGAAAAGCAGACAGCTGCTGGATAAGGCATAAAGTCAACAAAAATTTGCAGTAACTGGGGGGAGAGGTAAATGTGGCAGTGGGAGATCACGACCACCAACTCAAGTGGAGACTGGATTGGACCCCAAGGTGCTGGAGCATGCACATAGCAATGAAAGGACCTTGTTACTCCAAATGAAAGCGAGAGACTGTACTAACCAATAGAAATTGTTATGATAAGGTACTAACCAATTATTATAATTAAGGGCATGTATTTCTGTGTTTTGGACCATATAAATATTCGGAGGAGTTTGTAGGCCAGTGTGCTAGCTTTGTGGATCACCACCCAGCACTCATCTCTGCAGACATTAAATAAATAGCTCATACCTCTACTCTGTGCGTATATTGGCGTCACACACCAGGTAAATGACCCCACTTTGGGACAATACTCTAGGCTGGTCAGTCACCTCCATCCCAGGAAAGGTGATGGAGCAAATAATCCCGGGAACCAATTCTGATCACAGGAAGGACGGGAAGGTGACTGGAAGGACTGCATGGATTTGCAAAGGGCAAACCACGTCTGACCAACCTGACAGCTGTCTTTGCTAAAATGAGTGGCTTGGTGGATGAGGAGAGAGTACTGGATGTCATTTATCTGAACTTCAGAAGGGATTTTGACACTGTCTTCTGCAACACCCACTTAGACACACTAGTGGCTAGGAAAGGCTAGGAAAGCAGACATGAGATGGATTTAAAACATTTTAAACCGGCGGAACGGCTTGACTCAAGGTTTGTGGCACTGGGTCCACCTGGAGGCCAGTCACCAGTGGGATACCCCAGCGATCAACACTGGGGCTAATACTGTTCAACATCTTCATTAGACACCAGGACCGAGTGCACCCTCAGCAAGTTTGGAGGTGACACAAAAGTAGAGGAGTGGCTGACAGCCCAGGCCTTGGCTCGCAGGTACAACTGCACCGATGGGGTCTGTGCTGCCCACAGCAGAGCCTATGGGGAACAGAGACGGGCAGGTGGGCACCTCGTTCAGAGAACCTTTTCTTCTGGGTTGGGTTTTAAAGCTTCCTTGGACAAAGGTATCCCAAGAGAGTGTCCCCACCAGCAGTGACTGTGACAGAGAAGCATGGCTGAGAGCGCACAGCCCAGCAAGAGGAACTGCCTGGAAACACTGAGGCATGTGTTTGGAGATCGATAACTGTAGCCATGCCCAGGTAGCCAGGAGTCACACAGATCAGCCGACAGAGGACTGTGGTAGTAGTGGAAGGAAATGGCAGGGGCACTTTCTCTTTGAGCATTTCCATGAGTCTTTTCACTCCTGTCAGTGGCATGTTTTTGAGATACACCTGTGGATTGGCCCAGTTGTTGTGCTTCGTTTCACTCTGTGGAGCAGCCTCAGAGGGTGGGAACTGGGTGCCTCTGTGATGAGCTGGCCCCAGAAGTTCTACTCTGGGAGCACAACTAATGCGCTCCGGCTGTCTGTAGGCTTCCAGTCCATAGCACAAGCCCAAAGGTAAGCCGAAAGGAAAGCAACCCAAAACATCCCAAGAGTGAACGTCAGGCCCTCTACATCAGCAGTTTTGTTCACAAAATCACAGAATGATAGGGCGTGGAAGGGACCTCTGGAGATCATCTAGTCCAAAACCCCTGCCAGAGCAGGGTCACCCAGAGCAGGCTGCACAGGAATGCGTCCAGGCGGGTTTGGAATGTCTTCAGAGACGGACACTCCACCACCTCTCTGGGCAGCCTGTGCCAGGACTCTGCCACCCTCACAGGAAAGAAGTTCCTCCTCATGTTGAGATGGAACTTCCTATGCTCAAGTTTGTGCCCATTACCTCTTGTCCTGTCCCTGGGCACCACTGAAAAGAGCCTGGCCCCATCCTCCTGACACCCATCCTTTAAGTATTTGTAAGTGTTGATAAGATCCCCTCTCAGCCATCTTTTTTCCAGACTGAAAAGACAGAAGTTCCTCAGCCTTTCTTCATAACAGAGATGTTCCAGTCCCTTCATCATCTTGGTAGCCCTTTGCTGTCCCCTCTCCAGCAGTTCCCTGTCCTTCTTGAACCGGGGAGCCCAGAACTGGACACAGCACTCCAGGTGCGGCCTCACCAGGGCAGAGTAGAGAGGGAGGATGACCTCCCTCCACCTGCTGGCCACACTCTTCTTGATGCACCCCAGGATGCCATTGGTCTTTTTGGCCACAAGGTCCCATTGCTGGCTCATGGTCATCCTGTTGTCCACTGGGAGTCCCAGGTCTCTTTCCACAGAGCTGCTCTCCAGCAGGTCAGCCGCTAACATGATGCGTGGGATTATTCTGTAGGAATGTGTCTGAGAGAAAATGGCCATGTGAGCCAGCCTCCCTACTATGAGAGATTAGATTAAGAGCAAAACAGGTGGTAGAAGATGGAATTAGTATATGGGAAAAATGAGAACTGAGAAGGTAGAAAACATGTTGTGCTAATGACTAAGCAATTTACTATGTGAATTCTTGTAACCAATCTGATCTGTGAATGAACTTCATGGACAGCGCGTGGACGGTGTAACTAGCTAATCAGAAATAAGCAAGTAGCATGTACAGCTACAACACAGGGTATAAAAGATGATGATCTGTGCTTAATAAACGGCTTCTGTTGATTCACATTGGATCGTCTGGAGTCCAGTTATTTCTCCTCATTATTCCTCCCCAAACTCCCCATGTATCCAATGTCCCAGCTCTTCTCTTCTTGCAAATTTGGGTGCAACCTTTCATCAGACCCATCTTCTCAATAATTCCTGCTGGTTCTTATCCCCAACCATCCTTCCCACTACTTTGGGCCCATCATGATACAAGGCCTGTACTTGAGCCCTGAAATTTGTGATGGCAGCCCCAGGGCCAAGAAGGCTGTGAGGAAAAAGGACTGATGGGAGAGGGAGTGTTAACAGCATGTGAAAATCCCTAGGGAGCCCTGAGTCCCTCACTACAGCCTCTCCAGCCGGCAGGAGGGATGCTTCAGCCCCTCGCACAGCAACTGCCCCCCAGTGTCTCCCACAGACTCAGGCTGGCGCTGAGCACGGCAGCCAAGCTGGTGATCTGGCACCACTGCAGTCTGCAGGGGAGGGACACAGGAGCTGTGGGACTGTCACAGCCACCAGGAGACAAGCCATACCCACCCACCCACCAGCCTTCCCAGTTCAGTCCCACTAGTCCGCGACCCTGAGCTTCCCCAGTCACTGGGCTCTCCCCAAGGCTACAGACAAAACAAATTTAGAATTTCTGGGCACTTTGTTTTGTTCACAAAGTCCTCTCAGTGGGCACCCACTAAGATTCCATCAGGGAAGCAGTAATTGTGCCGCTCATTCCCATGGCTTGGCAGAGCACTCTAGAGCCACAGGAGATGCCCAAAATGGCTCAAACACCCAGGCAGAGGTGGCAGAGATGGCACAGGGCCTGCACAAGAGCCCCAACGCTCAACACAGCAGCCAATGTAGAGATGGGAGTAAAGGCAAGGACGGGGAGGGAGCCTTGTGGCCCAGCCCAGGATGACTTGCCCATGGCAGAAGAGGGACTTCTCACAAGGATGTGTCCTCTGCCCTCCTCTGGTGCCTGCTCACGTGGGACTGAACACCCCGGGCTCAGCAGACACCAGGTCTGGGGAAACAGGCACCTGGAAGGGCACCACTTTCACACGCTCCTCTCGTTCCCCGTGCAGGCAGGTGGGGAGCATGGGATGAGCAGGGAGCCAGCGCTGCAGGCTCACCTCCATGGCAGCCTCTCCCCATCCCTGCGTCCCAGCTCCAGTGTCATGCCAGACCCCATCAAGGGAAATGCCCCAGGCGGCCCTGGGTCCCTCACCCCATGATCTCCAGCCGGCAGGTGGGTTGCTTCAGCCCCTCTCACGGCAGCCGCACCCCAGCATCTCCAAAATAATTATCACCCAGGTGCAGCTCCCGCAGACGTGGGCTGGTGCTGAGCATGGCAGCCAGGCCCCCGCAGCCGGCGCTGGTCAGCTGGCAATGTCGCAGGCTGCAAGGGAGATGCAGGAAAAGGAGCCACAAGACCATCACAGCCACCCGGAGAGATGTAACCACCCACGTGCCTCTCAAAGGGCCTATGCCCACACACCATGGCCACACACCCTGCCCACACTCATGGGATCCAGTGCTTGGTCAAGGGCTCGGCGCTGGAGCCACCGCCTGCTCCAAGCCCAGCCCTTGGCCTCCTCTGAACCCATTTCTTTCCAGAAGGGAACAAAGGGCTCTTCTCAGTGCTGCCTAATGGAAGGATAAGAGGCAACAGCCACAAGTCGCAACACAGGAAACTCATTAGACTTCAGATCTCTCTGTCCCCCGTCCCTCCACCATAAGTGTGGTCAAACAATGGAACAAGACCCCGGAGGGACTGTGGGATCCTCATCCTTGGAAACATTCCTAACCCAGTGGACAGGACCCTGAACAACTCATTATGGCAGCCCAGCTTTGAATGTGAAGAAGTCCTACATGACCTCTGGAGGACCCTCCTACCTAAAGTACTTTATGATTCTGGATCTGGGCAAGACCCTGCTGGTTAACTGCCCTTCTGCAAATGGCTGGAGCTGTGGAGAGTCTGGAAAACAGGCCTATTCCTACAATCCTTCAGACCCTGCCTGCCTTCAGGACATACACGTAAGGATGCACTCCTTCAACCGAAAACGTGACAACACTAACTCCCCCTTTGCCAACCCAACCCTTACTGCTGGGCTTGCTCATTCATGGCAGGGTTGCAAAATCCCACCATGCAAAGGCTGATGTAAAGACCTCCACTGGCCTCTCCAGGACATCCTTCTTCTGCCCAGCTGTTCTTTTCCTGCATGGAAGAGAGGGCAAGCAAGACCATTTTAGTTGTCCAGCCCACCTGCCTGTGTTTTGGGATCCATTTCCTCCCACATTAGCTCCATGCGACCACCCTAGCTTCAGCCATGTCCCATGTCCCAGTACAACAGTGGGGACCTCAAGCTCAGCAGCACTTTCACCCACCCCATCATCGCGGAAGAGCTGCCTTCCCTCTTAGGTGTTATATCCTCTCTCAGCGCACCTCTCTGATGAGCACCATTTGGGAGACACCGCTTCCATCTCCACATCCCAGCTGGCAGAAGCAGCTGCCCAGCCCCAGCCCCACAGAGTGCTGCCCAGGGAAATACCCTGAGGAGCTCCGGGTCTCCCACCACAGTGTCTCCAGGCAGCAGGAGGGATGCTTCAGCCCCTCGCACAGCAGCCGCAGCCCAGTGTCTCCCATCTGCCTGTCTTGCACGTCCAGCTTCTTCAGGCTCCAGCTGGTGCTCAGTGCTGCAGCCAGGTCCCTGCACGCGAGGCTGGTGAGCTGGCACTGCCACAGGCTGCAGGGAGACGCACCAAAGAGGGGACGGGAGTTATCAGAGCTGCTGGAACAGACACACCTCTCACAGGGAAAAACCACAGGGGTCGAGTCCAGCCTGGTATTGACAGCTGGTGCCATGAGCAATAGCCCCAGTACAAGGGCAAGAAGCTACCTCAGGAAGGCTGGCTATGGGATACAGCCCGTGAGGGGCTGTATCTGACCAGGTCTGTGGACACTCAGAGCCCCAGCTGGCCCAGAATCCAGGTGGGCATGCTGTTTGGGGGTACCCATTCACCAGCCCCACACACGATCACTGCAACGTGGAGCAGGACAACAGACCTGTTTTCTCGCACTGCGCTTGCATCTGACTTGCTTGTGCTGTTGAGGCATTCTTCACCACACTTCCTCGGTGTTGGGGAGGGAACTCTGGGATCTCTCTTCCTGACACTGATGGGGAAACAGGTGCAGGGTAGTGCCCAATACTACCACACCTCCTCAAACTCCTCGCCAGTCCCACTGCTGACCTTGGAAGTGCACCTACAGTGCCGTGAAAGAAGACTGTGCTTTGATAGTGCCCAATGCCACAAGAAAGCCTCACCACAATGAGGAGGTTGCACCCCACAGAGGAGAGGGGATAGAGGCAAAAAACATGCTTTTACAGGGGTTATGGTTTTTCCAGTACCAAACTCCTGAAAAGCCTTCTGCAACATGAGACATCTCTTGCCCCGTCTCAGGAGTCCGGGCTCGTTTTCTGCTCTGCTGAGCATCTCTTCCAGCTCACTCAGGACTCGTGGGCACTTGCCTTGCCATACTGCTGAGAGGTGAACAGATCTCTCCTAGCTGGCTACCAGAGCCCTTTTCCCAATCAAGCATAGCACTCTTGTGAGCAGATCTCCACCACAGACTGCCAGCCTGCACAACGCCAACAGAGTCAAGTGCATCAAGGGAGAAGCCTGCAGCTTAACCCCTTCCAGACTCAAACAGGGTGGTCCAAGCTTTTTGCTCTGCTTCTCTGCTAGGTCCCTCTCTGAATCCAAGTCAAACCTTCCAGCCTTTCAGACCAAGGGCTACAGGGAAAGGGGTAGTGAAAAAAAAAAACAGGTTTGCATTTTCAGGAAGTGCAAATGAAAAGGCTTTTAAAAATATCTTTGCAGTGCCTCCCTCTACTAGGGCAATGTGGTGGAGATAAGCACCTGTATTTCCTGCAGAGGAAAAACCACTCTGGCTTGGTCCTTTCCTGGACCTAGAAGAGGCTTTGTAGAGACAGTGGATGGCTACACAGCTCCGCAGGTCCTTTATGGAGCTGCTCACATAAGCAGGTCTCAACTCCATCAGCATGGTCTCCACAACAGCCTTAGTCAATCCGGAATAAAATGAGGAAGGGGTCGGGGGAAGAGTTTTGTTAATAGGAACGTGAGAAGAGTCCCTTCGCTATAATAGCATTAGTTTGACGGGAAAGCAAACTACCATTTTTCTAGCATTTTTAGTTATTAAAAAGGGAGAGAAGACCAACTTAGTGGCTCAAGGAACTTTGTCACTGTGGTGGTCAAACAATACAATACTTACAAACAAGGTCTCTCTGGGGGTCCTGGAATAACCTCATTTTCATGGTCTTCCCATGTAAGGAAGTACCATTCAAGATGAAGGGAGTCCAGTCCCTTCCAGTGTTTGACACAGAAGGAGAAAACCCTTTGATCAGGGTCAGGCTGATGTCTCTCAGAGCAATCCCCGTGAAAGGCTCCAATGCACGGCTCACAAATGTTTCGTCTTGACTCTCGAACAAACAGTGAAATATAATCAAGTCATAAATCACTCTATCAGAACCTGAAGCTACTCCTTGGCTTATCTGAATCCACCTCAGCAAATCTTCCTCAATTTGAGGTGAAGTTTCACATCCAGTTATTTCCTTCAGCTTCTTCTTTAGTTCCTTGTTGAACAGGCCAAACAGGAATCACACCACTATCAAACGTGTTTTACATTCACTCTCATTTTCAAGCACTACCTTTATTGTCTTCTCAGGAGTCCTTGAGTGTCCCCTTGCATCCCCATCATCCCCCAGTGCATAGAACAACACTGCAAAAAACTCTTGAAAACTCAGATGAATGAAGCTGTAGACAGTCACGCACTCCCAATCTTTTCTCAGAACACTCTCATTCATAAAAAGGGAGGAGAGAACTGGGTGATTTAAGACATGTTCCTCAATCTCCTTTTCCTCAAAGAGCATCTCCTGCTTCCAGATTCAATCAGCAGCCAGGCAGCAAAGTCTGCCCAGGAACTTCTTCAGATCCTGCTTCAGATCTTCTTTCCCACACTTGAGTAATCTGGAAAGGTAGGACACCTACAGCTCTGTGATTGTTGTAGGAGCCTGTGAAAGATCTTTCCCTTCATCAAGTTCTTGTTCAAGAACAGCACAGATGGTCCAACACGCGACGGGTACAAGGCACATGGTAAAAAGAATGTCATTTCTTTTGACAAAGCTAATGGCTTTCTTTGCTTTGTCTTCATCCATGAAGAACTTGTGGAAATATTCCTCCCTCAGCTTCCTAAAACCCCAGTATCTCTGCAAAACACTCTGTCTTTAAACACTGCTCCAGGCTTTGAAGAGCTGTTGGTCTTGTGGTGATGAGTAAGGAGGACTCTGAAAGGAGAGTCTTCTCCAATACGCTGCTCAGAATAATTTCCATGGGCTTCTTTTCCTCAGCACTTGAGCATAAATTACATTTTGGTTGTTCCAAGGAAAACCTCATTTCATCAAAGCCATCAACGATGAACAGAAGCTTCTGGGGATTAGCCAGGATGTCTCTAAGTGGTGCCTGTCAATCAGGACAGCAATCTGACATCAAGTCACCCAGACTCAGCATGTCCTCCTGCTAGGAAAGGTTGATCTCTACAGCTTATGTAGTAAGCATAGTCAAACTGCGCATAAAGGGCTCTGTTTGCCCAGTCTAACATGATCTTTCTTGATGTCACCGTCTTTCCAATCCCTGCAGCTCCCACTAGCACAAAGATCTGTGGTATTTGCCCTCTTTTATCAGGCTGAAAAAGAGTTTCCACAGTGATGGTAGGGTCAGCACCTTCCCTACTGGCCTCCTCATGTCTCATGTCAAGAACACAGGACCTTGTGTTCTTGTTCAGTTCTGTTCTGAGTCTTTGCAACCTTCATCAGCTTGGCATATCTGCTGCTTAGAGACGTGTTCCCAGCCTGGCGAGTGTTCACCTCTCTAGAAGTGCAGAACTCTCTTGCTGCATGGTCTCTGTACTTCTGCCTGTAATCTACACCAATGAGAAACATGAGCACCACCTTCTAATAAAGGCAAACTTCGCATTAGCCTCTCAAAATTATTCCCACAACACATTCCCAGTATGCAGCACTTGTTCTACACGACGGTTTTAGATTTCCAAAGACCTTTACAATGGCTTGCACTGAGTAACCACCTGAGCAATTCTATCTACCTCTTATTTAGGGAAGGTGGGGGGAACCAGCTCCTCCTCACACGGCTCCATTAAGTTTAACCAAGTAGGGCAGAAGGAACCCAATGGAGGAAGAACACATTCGTGGGAAAGACTGGTGAGTATTTACTTGGAAAACAGTTGCTAAGCATGCTCCTCTTTCCGTAAAGCACCCTGGCTTCTCTACCAAAGCAGGAGAGGACTTACACCTTCGTTTCTCAAATGGAAGACACATGGTTAATGGTGTGTCCCCTGGCCCAAATCAGACTCGGAGAGCAGAGCTCCAGCCAACCTCCACTGCAATAAGCGGGTGATACTGTCGGTTGCTTAGAGAACACCCACTGAATCACCTCTCTTCTTCAAACTCTGACAGAAAAGGAGGATCTGATGTGTCCCTTGTATTCCCTACGTGCACAGATGGCTCTGCACCGTTATCTCCTGGCTGAGATAGCTGCGTGTAGCATAGTGGCTTCTGCTGAAATGTCACATACCGTCAGCTGATGTTCCGGGACTGGGAGCTGAAACTGCAAAATGAACATGAGTATTACCATAGCGGTGTGGCAGAGTCCCAGAGACAACACTCAGTGGCAGCGGATCCCTCATGAGCCTGCCCAAAATCCTAGCAGATAAGGCAGAGTTCTGCTACTGGTAGTGCCACACGAGCACTGTGAACGTTCCCTGTCCTCTGCAAATCAACCTGCCTTGACATTGGGAAGGAGCCCCCTCTCCTCCCGGGGAGCCCCAGGTCCCACAGGGGGACATTCTTCCGTCCCAGAGCAGAACAAATTACCTGAGCTGCGGGCCACAACCCACCCCACCTCATCAAGAGGGCACATAGAGCCCCAGAGCAATCGTGGCAGCAGTCCCCAAAATGGGCAAGGGTGGCATTGGCAGGAGGGGGGCCCTGCAGCTTTCCCCCCAGCAAGGAGAGCACTGGCCTCCTCTCCTTCTCCCCTTGCCCTAGGACTTGAAATCTGCTCTCAGCCTTTTGAGGAGGAGCGAGCTTCATGCTTTTTCCAGGGAGCAGGCAGAGAAAAAGAAAGAAAAGCTGTCAGTAACCTCCTGCTTCCTCACCTTCTTCTTCCTTCTGCCTCAGGTGAGCTACCATGTCTCCCTTCCAGCACATGGACGGCCACCTTCATCCACTGCAGCCTCTGATCCGCAGCACTTGTGCACGCCCTCAACTGCGTCATCAGTGTGGGGCGGGTCTCAAAACACCAGAGGGTGAAGGGTTAAGGCAAATACCCCGAACCCACAGACCTAGCAGGGCAATTGTCACTTTGCCTGGCACATAAATATTTCTTGAGAGACATATGCAGCCATCTGGCCAACCCTGGATAAGCTCAGACCAACAAAAAAGAAAATAAAGAAAAAGAAGGAAGAAAAAACTCTTCTGTCAAGGAAGCAGTAAAAAAGTGCAAAAAGGGAAGTGGTTTGGGGAAATCAGTTCCAATGGTCTGTATCCCCCCAACCACATGTGCTGTGTGTGTGTGTGTGTATTCACTAGCAAACTTCAGGAGCAGGGGGGCCTCGGGTCCGGGCTGGGGTCTCAGGTGGGCAGGAGTCGGTGCTGGTAGCTGGGGGGACCTGTGGGTGTTGGGTGCCCGTGGGACGGGGGTGCGAATGCTGCCTGTGTGGAGCAGCAGCACCGAGCTGGACCCATGGGGTAGGTCAGGGACCCATGGGGTGGGTTAGAGGGCTGGGGTCCGGGCAGGGGTCCCGGGTGGCAGAGGTGCCGTGCTGGTGCTCAGGGTCCCGAGCGTGCCCGTGTGCCTGCAGGAGTGACCGTCTGCCGGTGCTGGCCCCGGAGGAGGAGGGGACATGGCTGCAGGTGCTGGTGTGTGATGGGGGTCCTGTGTGCGGGTGCTGCTGGCGGCAGTGTCTTGGCTGTGTCAGGCTGTGTGACCAGCCATGTCTGTGTCCTCTCTGTGTCCTGTGTCCGTGTGTGTCTCTGGGAGACGTGCTCAGCTTCGCCGCTGGTTGAAGCAGCAAAGGGGAAAGCAGCAGCCCTGTCCCTCGTCCTGGGCAGAGACCCTGGGTCCCTTGGCACTGGGACGACCAGGCTACAGTGGCCAGGCAGGAGGCGGCCACTCCTGACATCCCTTAACAGTTTCACAGTTGGCAGGATCTGGTCCAGCCGTGAGCATTCCCGAGATTACTTCGTTACTTGTCTATAATGATTATGTGATGGGGGACTGATCCCTTGCTAATGTGCCCGCAATGATATACTTGTAACCAAACTGTTAGAAGGTTTCTCCCTTTGTAGAGCACTCTCAGCATCTTCCACAGAGGGACGACATCGGCACTGCGAGGAGCTGCAGGGGCTTCAGCCAGGCAGCTCCGTAGCACTCTCCTGCCTGACGGCCTGGAAGCTGCAGAGACTTGATTTTACACTGTTTGAGGGCTTGGGGACTTTTGCTCTTTTCTAGGCAACAGACAAGTCAAGCTGCTGAACTACAGCTTTTTAATGATGAAGGAAGAACAGTAATGTTTATTGAGAGCTTGCTCGCCATCATGTTATTGATAAATAGGTAGATAAACAGGGTACAAACAGGCAAATTTAACCTGCAGCCAGGCAATATGTAAAAGTATTGCTCAATATTTGCAGCGCGATTACCGGGATCTGGGGAGAAATCAAACACATAAGTTAAATGCTGTGAGTTTGTTTTATAGCCTCGGTGCTGTGATGGCCATGTCACAGTGAGCAGGAGGGCAGTTGTGCCTGTGTCCCCATGGTGTCACAGTGAGCAGGAGGGCACCAGTGGCTTGTGTCCCCGTGGTGTCGCAGCAGGCAGGAAGGCAGTGGTGGTTGTGTCCTGTTCATGTCACAGCAGGCAGGAGGGCAGAGGTGGCTGCATCTCCATGGTGTCACAGCAGGCAGGAGGGCAGCAATGTTTGCGTCCCCGTGGTGTCGCAGCAGGCAGGTGGGCAGTCGTGGCTGTGTCCCTGTGGTGTCACAGCAGGCAGAAGGGCAGTGGTGGCTCTGTCCCCGTGGTGTCACAGCAGGCAGGAGGGCAGTGGTGGCTGTGTCCCCGTGGTGTCACAGTGGGCAGGAGGGCAGCGGTGGCTCTGCGCTGAGGGAGGGGTGGCCCCCGCATCCTGGGACTGGGGTCCCATGCTGGAGACTCACTTCATTCTGCTCCCCCTCAGAGCCAATGGAGCAGCACCCAGAGGAGATACCCCCGTGCTCATGGACAGGGTTTTGGGAGCGCTCACCATTGTCCGTGGCTGCACCCACCATGAAGATAAAGACCTCAACGCCAAGGAGGAGGGTGAAAACTGAGCAAGCCCCCAACATGGGGGCATCACTGGATGTTGGGGTGCTCTGCATGCATCTGTGAGTAGTGGCAGAGGGAGCCAGGAGCCCCTTTGGCCACAGGGAAGGGTCTGTCCTCCCCTTACCCATGGGCCTGGGGTCGAGGTGAGTGGCTGCCTGGGAGCATGAGGGTGACGGGACAAAAGGGCCCAGAAGTGGAGAGGAGAAGGCAAGGGCAGGATGGGGAGGGGGCTTCTGGGGTCAAGAAAGGAGCTCTGATCTTTGGGTCAGTGGAGCACTGTTAGGAGCCAAGCAGAGCCCAAAGCTGAGCCTCTTTCACCCTTCCAGTTCTCTCCCCCATCCCACTGGGGAGGGAGTGAGTGTGTGGCTGCATGGTGCTTAGCTGCTTACCAGAGTTAAAATATGACAGGCTCCAATTCAATTCCAGCCCCTCCTCAAGCTCTTACTCTCCTCTGGCCCATGCTCAGACACCAACTCGGCTATCGGCCCTGCTCAACCTTCAACTCAAATGCAGCCCCTGCTCAAGCTCTTACTCAGCTCCAGCCCATGCTCTGGCCCCTTCTTGGGCTTCGACATCTCTACTGGTTCATGATGCCACTCAACTGAAGTCCCTCCTTGGGCTCCCACAAGCTGCTGCCACTCCTTGCTGTGCACTCAGCTCTGTAGTCCTTGGGCTCCAACTCTGTGCCAGCCTCTGCTCTGGCTGCTACAACCTTCAGCCCCTATTTGGTCAGCCACTGGTCTTTGATCTGTCTCAGACAGTACTCATTCAAGATTGTTACCAGAGTTTAGGGGCTGGAGCAAAGCTGGTGAAATGTCCAGAGACAAGTGGATGCCACAACAGATGCCAGCTCTGAATGGCCATCAAAGCAGGAACTGGAGCTAAGGAGGTAATAGCTCCCCAAGGAAGATGCAGAGACAATTACCTGCTCTATCTCTTGTATTTAGAGCAGGTGCAGTAGTGCTGTGGATGCCTAAACAGGGGCCAGAGACAAGCTGGAGCCCCAGCAGGGGCGAGAGCTGAGTAGGGGCTTGAACAGGGTCTGGAGCTTAGTTGGAGACCAGTAGGTTCCAGATCCAAGTAGCCTACTTGGACAGATACTTGGCTCTTCATCCTACTGCAGGTGCTTCTCAAATCAAGACCCTGTTCAAGACATTGCACCCATTTTCAAAAAGGGCAAGAAGGAGCAGCCGTGGAATGACAGGCTGGTCAGCCTTATCTCAGCCCCTTGGAAGCTGATGGAGCAAAACCATTTGTTTGATTCCTTTGCCTACATCCAGCAGCTGTTAGCGTCCAAGATGCCCTGGGGTAGCTGAAGTATCAGTATGCTGCTTGGAAACCTGACCCAGCACCTATGGGAGCTCTTCTGAAGCATTAGCTGGTCACCAGTTAAAGTATTTCCAAACACCTCATTTGAGACAACTTCCTTCTCTCCATTAAAGCAAAGTCTAGACTAGTTGATTAGAGATGGATATCTGCACTGAGGTATCTGGTGTTTGAGGAGACCTGTCTCCTCCCTTTCTTCACCAAAAATGGAGTCCCATATCATTAAGCCAACGGGAGTGTGCAAATCTGGCCACACAAAACTGATGTTTCACTGAAGTTGGTCGCCCTGCTTCCCAGTATCAGGTAAAAGATACTGTGAAGAACCCAGCTGGCTGACTCACTCTTTAGTGAGTTGTGGAATGCACACTGCTGGGACGGGAGCGTTTTTAGGGCACAGGTCTCTGCAAGAAGCAAAATGCTCTTTTTTTTAATGATGCAGTCCTGACTATAACAGAAATGTTTTGAAAATGTCAAGAAAAATGAAAAAATCAAGAAGGATAAGGGGTTGGGGCTTTGAGCAACAGAGAAGAGCCAGGAACTGCTGGTGTATTTGGAACCAACAGGGAAACACCTGTGAAATGCCTCAAAGGAATTAGGGTGTGTTCCTCTAAAAAGGTGTCATCGTCAATAGGCCAGCAGAAGTGCCTCTGTAGGCACCCTGCACACAGCCCGGATAACAAGCAGGAGAATCTGGAAGCCACCGTGCATCTAAAAAGCTACAATCTAGTCAGTGAAACATGGTGGGATGAATCACACGACTGGAGCATTGCAAATTATTCAGAAGTGACAGTCAAGATAGGGTGGGTTGGGGACATTACCCTCTTTGCAAAAAATGGATTGACTGCCCAGAGCTGCCAGAGAAAAGAACGAGGAACAGGTTGAGAGCTTCTGGGTAAAAACTAGGGACCAAGATAACAAAGGAAACCTCGTGGTTGGTGTTTACTACAGGTCCCCTGACTAGGAAAAACCTGTAGATGAAGCATTCTTCAACTACAGGAAGCATCACACTTGCAGGCTCTGATCCTGCTGGGGGACTCCACTCATCCTGACATCTGCTGGAAAAGCAGCACAGAAGATATAAGCAGTCTTGAAGAGAGTTGAAGATAATTTCTTGATCTAGATGACAGACAGTCCCATCAGAGCAGAAGCATTACCGGACCTGTTGCTTACCAACAAAGATGAACTAATTAGAGATGTCAAGACTGGTGGCAGCCTGGACTGCAGTGATCAAACCCTGGTGGAATTCACAGTCTTGAGGG
Organism: Larus michahellis; assembly: GCF_964199755.1. Lineage (NCBI taxonomy): Eukaryota > Metazoa > Chordata > Aves > Charadriiformes > Laridae > Larus > Larus michahellis. The sequence continues at coordinate 325,323 of NW_027435902.1, forward strand.
ATATGGGCTTGGTGAAGAGTAGAGTCAGGACCCTGAATTTTAAGACAGCAGATGGGACCCCCTGGGAAACTGCCCTCAGGGACAAAGGAAGTGAACGGCCGCTGGCAGCTCTTGAAGGACATTTTTCAGAGCACAAGAGCTCCCCCCGGTGCCCAGCCCGTGGCCAGCACTGCTTCTATCGTGCTCTGGGGTCTGCCAGGGTCTGGACTGGGAGAGGAACCAGGCAGGATTGACTATTCACCTAATACAGGCACTGAAGCCCAGAAGGAGAATGAAGCTGATCACATCTCAAAGAACAGACCTCACCTGCTCTGTGATCAATGGCCAGGTCTGGAAATGGCTGATATAAGGGCTTGGGTTTGGAAGGAGCGTCCGGGGCAGTCTCTTTGCCTGTTCAAACAACAAGAAGCTGGGCTGGATCTTTGAAGTCAGGGATCATGTTTGAGGACCCCTATGGGTATGACAATGCTCTACAGGGCCCCAGAACCTCCTCCACATGCTCCCTTCTCCTGTGGGGCTCCCAGATGCTGCCAGCCCTGCAAAGGGTTCAGGAGAGGACTTGTCCTCCCTGTGGCCTGGCTGAGGAACTTCGTCCCAGCGGTGTCATTGGTTATTTTACACCTCTATCTCCTATGGAAAAAGTGCTGGGAGCAACGGCGATTGGAAGGGTTGAGGTCATCCACTTCGGGCCTAAGCAGGCTGACCTGTGCAGCAGAGGAAAGATTAAAAAGTTCTCAGGGAGGTTTTAGAGTTAGTGCTGCTATCGCTAATAACAGTAATGGTGGAATGTACATCTTCTTCATTAGATAACCAAAGTTATCTAATTTTAGTCTTGTCAGCCATTCTTACCTTAAAAATAATAAATAAATAAATAAATGCTGTAACTTCAATATTTAGCTTCTTGCATGGGATTTTTAGAATAATGCCTTTTCTCTTGGTATTATTTGTTTGGTATCAAACAATGTCTACACCTGACAGCATTTCTCTCAGAATTGCCAGGTTTATTCTCTGAGTTGTTTGTTTTGGTTTTTTAAACATAAAAGGTGAAGCGACAGGTCCAGGTGGTGTAAAAACACAAGGGAGAGAGCCAGCCAAATCATCCTGGGGTGAGCAGGATGCCAACTGATACCCAGGAGCCCAGGCCACAGCCATGTTGCTGCCGTGCTTCTACAGCCAAGAGCAGAGGGTGCTCATCACGTAGGGGCCACGGCTGGGCAGCTGGGAGGGGAGACCCTTCAGTAGGTGTTAGATATTTGTAAGGGTTTGGGATTCAGCCTCCCTAACTATAAGGCCTGGACTAAGTCACTCAAAGTGAATAATTTACATTTACGTGGTTATTTCTCAAAGACACCATGTGTGGTTCACTGTTTCTTTATCTTGGCTAACAAGTTTTGTCACTTTTGCTCTTCTTATTCTCTGTGGCTTGTGAAGAGCCCACTCTGGTCCAGGGGAAAAGTATGTGGAGGAAGAAGCGGCGGAGAGGAACTGTTATGGACTGACTGAAACCCTCCATTCCCCATCCCACTGCGCTGCTCAGCAGGGAGGAAGTAGAGGAGTCAGGAATGAAGAGTGAGGTTGTGTCTTGGGAAAAGAAAGGGGTGGGGACAAGGCGTTTTAGTTTTCTCTTTGTTTCTCACCACCCAACTCTATTTCTGTGGGCAACAAATTAAATTAATTTTCACCAAGTCAATTCTATTTTGCCCATGATGATAACTGACAAGTAATCTCCCTTTTAACTCCACCCATAAGATCTTTTCCATCTTATTTTCTTGTCCTGTTTGAGGAGGGATAGTGAGAGAGCAGCTAGGTTAGTGTCTGGCAGCTGGCCAGGGTCAACCAAATACAGGCTGCCACTGGCTGCACTAGAACATGATTCCTCTGCACAATTTTTGGTCTAGGACATTCTCAAGCAGATCTCACTCACCCTGAGATGTCTGCATGGCAAACTTTTCCACCTTACTTAGCCATGCCAGGCTCCTGTTCTGGCGGAAGGGTTCTTACAGGCAGCCGAACAGCCACATTTCTCTGATTGTTTCCAGACGTGTCTTCTGGAATGTCATGTCTCTGTTCCTGGAGGGCTCAGGTTTTATTGGGGCAGACCTACCATCCCCTGCGCCTTGGAGGTATTTCAGAGACTTCCAGTGAAAGCAGAAACGCACACTGAGGTCAAATTCCTGCCAGTCTCCAGCATCCGCACTGGCTACCTCCCCTTTGACTGTAGTGTCACTTCAAAAACCTGTTTCCCGCACCTACTTTTATTCACACCCCCTATATTTAGGAGGACCCCACATCGAAGCAGGTGGATGTGCCCTGAAGGAAGCTGCAGTCTGTGGAGAACCCATGCTGGAGTAGGCTCCTGGTAGGTCTTGTGACCCCATGGGGGACCCACGCTGGAGCAGTTCATGAAGAACTGCAGCCTGTGGGAAGGACCCACATTGGAGAAAGTCATGAAGGACTGTCTCCCATGGGTGGGACCCCACGCTGGAGCAGGGGAAGAGTGTGAGGAGGAAGGAGCAGTAGAGATTGTGTTATAAAGGAAGGAGCAGCAGATGAAGTGTCATAAACTGATGGCAACCCCATTCCCCATCCCCCTGCACTGGGAAGGAGGTAGAGAAGTCAGGAGTGAAGTTGAGCCTGGGAAGAAGGGAGGGATAGGGGGAAAGTGTTTTTAGATTTGTTCTTATTTCTCATTATCCTGCTCTGTTTAATTAGCAATACATTAAAATAATTTCCCCAAGTCAAGTTTTTTCAGCCCATAAGGGTAATTGGTGAGTGATCTCCCTGTCCTTAACTTAACTGAGGAGCTTTTTGTCATATTTTCTCCTCCTGTCCTGTGGAGGAGGGAGAGCGATAGGGTGGCTTGGTGGGCACCTGGGGGCAAACCAGTCAGTCCACCACAGTAGAAATGACAAATAGAGTTGTTTTCTTGTAAGAAAGCTCTATAATAGCTTGAATGACTCAAAGAGAGACACTCTCTTCTGTGGACAGTGTCTGCTCAGCGTGCTGCACGTGAGTTGGAGTCATGTTTGATACTGCACCACTCCAGGTTCCCAGCACCTGAAGGGATGTAAGATTATCTGTGTTCTCTTATTCTTCTGATAGCTCTGAGAAATAGGATTGTGAATGACACCTAACAGAGTCTGGGTGCCTTTGTTACTGGGATCACAATGAATCCTCACCTCCTGCTGGAAATGCTCAAGGCTAAGCCTGGCAGGGACTTGGACAACCAAATCTCTGTTCATGCTTACAACAGTGTGCTGGGACAGAGGATCTCCAGAGGCCCCATTCCAGCGGGAACTCATTTATGAGCCATTGTTTGTCTTGGTATTGTAGGAGGTTTGGAAGTCACTCGTTCAGGCCAAATCCTCAGTCCAAATCCAAGATGGGACGATGGGCGAACCCAAGAAAAGCAACTTGAGGTGCTGAGGATCATCTTTGCAAAGATAGTTACAGAAGAAGCACCTCTTCTCCTCAGCTTTGGTGGAAGGATCCCCATGGAGGTGTCAACCATGCTCGAGTGCCTTAGTGGGCTGGTTTTGGCTGGGATAGACTTAATTTTCTTGACAGTAGCTATTATGGGGCTATGTTTTGTATTTGTGCTGAAAACGGTGTTGATAATACAGGGATGTTTTCACTCATATGTAAGCTGAGCACTGCTTACAGAGAGTCAAGGACTTTTCAGCTTCTTATACTGCCCTGCCAGCGAGGAGCCTGGGAGTGCACAAGAAGACAGGACAGGACACAGCTGGGACAGCTGACCAGCCTACCCCAACTGATCAAAGAGATATTCCATGCCATGTGATGTCATGCTCAGCCTAGAAAGCTGGGGTAAGGAGAAGGAAGCGGGGGTGTATGGAGTTAACGGCATTTGTCTTCCCAAGTAACCATTGCATGTGATGGAGCTCTGCTTTCTTGAAGATGGCTGAACACCTGCCTGCCAATGGGAAGTAGTGAATGAATTTCTTGGTTTGCTTTGCTTGCATGTGTGGCTTTTGTTTTACCTATTGAGCTATCTTTATCTCAATCCATAAGTTTTCTCATTTTCACTCTTTGGACTCTCTCCCCCATGCCACTGAGGTGCGTGTGAGCGAGCGGATGTGTAGTGCTTAGATGATGGCTGGGGTTAAACCACAAAGCTTTTGCTTTCCTTGCAAATCTGGCTGGTGGCCATGACTGTGGATATGCTGCCTTCTGTGCTTACTGGGGCTGCTCAGAGCCACTGTTCCACCATCCTGCCCTCTTGGGCTGCTCTTCTCATCTGTTGGAACTGTCAGGCTCCTTGGAAGTCATGGTGATGCATTCAGAGAGACAAGATGGACAGAGACTAAAATCTCTTGCTCACTGAGGGTGAACCTGTAATTCAAGGGAAAGTTGTTCTTCCCTCTAGACAGGGTATCTTCTCCTTGCAGTCCAGGGAGCAAGCATACAGGGAGCCACAAGTGGACATATTTTCAAGAGTTTCCAGAAAAGTCTTGTGAGAGCCTCATATTACCTGGAGAATACAGAAGCACGGGTACACCTCTGACCATAAAGTTGAGTGAACTCAATCCCTCCTGTTCACAGAATCATAGAATGGTTCGGGTTAGAAGGGGCCTTAAAGATCATCTAGTTCCACCCCCCTGCCCTGGGCAGGGACGCCTCCCACTAGACCAGGTTGCTCAGAGCCCCGTCCCACCTGGCCTTGAACACCTCCAGGGATGGGGCAGCCACAGCTTCTCTGGGCAACCTGGGCTAGGGGCTTACCACCCTCACAGCAAAGAATTTCTTCCTAATCTAAGTCTCCCTTCTTTCAGTTTAAAACTGTTACCCTTCGTCCTATCGCTCCATTCCCGGATAAAGAGTCCCTCCCCATCTTTCCTGTAGGCTTCATTTAGGTACTGGAAGGCTGTTCCTGCACTTCAGGCTCCTCTCTCCAGCCATGCCCAGGAGGCTGGAAGGTTGACATTTCCTCTAGGTTGGAAGGGCAACTGGTAGGATGCCTGGACATCTGTCCTCCTTCTGGTGAGTCAAATGAGGGGACAAGGTCTGGTGATGGACAGCACTGGACCAAGAAGTACAGACCAGTTGTGGTGATGGCTGCAGGGGTCAGCTGAGAGCCCAGTCAGTACTCAGTAGGTCAGTCATAATGGGACAGGTTTGAGGTGGGTTGTGAAAGGCAAGTCAGGAGGTTGGGATCAGGGCCAAGTCAGTGAGGAATGAGACCAGGTGGGACCGTACCTGCAAGAGGGAAAGGGCAAGGGGAAAACCTGAGCTGAAAAGCAAGTGTCTGAGTGTGGATTGGCCTCTCTATGGGACCTCTCTATGGGGCTGGCCCTGGGCCCACACAACCCACTGCCCCCAGGTGGGACAAAGGCATCTGCCTCAGGGCCCTTTGCAGTCTGGACTCTATGGGGCACCAGCTGAGTAAAGGAGGCCCTTTCAGGGATTTTTTTCATGCTTCTTCCTTAATGGAAAGTGTCCAACAGCTTGGGGTGAGAGGACCTCATTTCCCATGTTCAGTTATTCCCTGTGCTGAGAGGTTGAAAAAAGAAATCTCAGTTCCAGAAATATCCTTAAGTGAAAATATGTCATGCCATGTTTGGGGAGCAGAGAGGTCCAGCTTCTAAGGGATGGAGAACTGTGAACCCAGCACAGGAGCACAGCCACCAGGGCAGGGATCTACCTAGCAAGAGGACTGGGGCAGGCCTGGAGATGGCGGCCTGGGTCAACTGGGAGTCCAGATCATCAGATGGCTTTGTGGTGATGCAGCAGGATCAAGATCAAGACAGGAGCACAGATGAGCAAATCAGGATTAGATTCAATGAGGGTAATGAGGGTCAGAGAGAGGCCAGTACTCAACAGGCAGGTCCACAGGGACAAGGCAGGTCCCAGGTCTTGTTATTGCCCTTGGGGCCCTGACATCAGCAGGACTGGGAGCAGCTCTGTGGAAAGGCCCTTGGTGCTGTGGTGCACAGCAAGGTGGCTGTTAGCCATTTGTGTGCTCAAGCAGCGAGGAGTGCACACAGCACTGAGGGCTGCATGAAGAGGAACATGGCCTGGAGGTGACAAGACATGATCCTTGTTCTCCAGTCAGCACCTCAGAGAACATAACATCCCTTCATCCTATCACGCTCCAGGCCCTTGTGCCTCAGGGAGAGGTTCAGAGGCCCTCTTCCAACAGGGAACAGAGCCTGTCACCTGAGGAGGACTCAACCCATCCAACAGGGCAAGTCTCTGTGGCTGGAGAAAATGCTCCTGGCTCTGGCTCTGCCTCTTCCTCCCTACTGGCCACTGGAGCAAGCTGGAGGGACCAGCTCAGGCCACCAGGGCTGTATTAGTCTAAAAGTCAATGACAGCGCAGTCATCTGTGAGGAGAGGGGCTGAATACCATTTCTGGGATCCCATCATGTCTTGTGTTCTCGATAACCAAGTTCAGACATGCCCGTGCTCACTGCTCTGCCTCACTTTCCCTTTTTGAAAGAGCAGGTTTCAAGTCTACCCTAGAGGTTTTAGGGGAGCTCAGCCCTTTCTTGAGATGGGAACGCGGTTCCTACCAGCTCAGAGCTGTCATTCCACCAGGGAATCAATTATATTCTGTTTATTAAGAGTAATCCTTAGGGAGAGCTGAGACACAGAGAAAAAAAACATGTGGGAGACTGAACACTGCTCTAAACCCCAGGACACACTGGAGAACAGGAGCATTTGGGTGCTGCTGAAAAGTCACTGCAGGAGCTGCTGGGGGAAGACAGCAAGGGCAGAGACAGGGTTTTGACAGGGCTGAGACACTCTGGTTTGCAGAGAGCCCAGGGAAAGGAACAGCATGGTGGAGAAAAAGCAGAGAGTGAGACCCTGACCTCAGTCCTCATTTCCAGCCACTGTCAGCACAGAATTCACCCCTTCATGCTGAGGTAGGTGCTGAAGATGCTGAGGGTGGAAGGGTGGAATCATTCTATGATTCTATGATTCTTAGATTCTAAGTAAAGTCTGGGTGTTGTTGATGAAACTGCTGGATCTTTCAAAAGAAGAAACTTGTAAGGGGAGAACAGGGTCCTGTCCTTTCCTGCATGTCTTCCAACCCCAGCCCCCTCCTTCCCCCAGAGACCCTGAGTCCAGGCACCATGGACCAGAGAAGCTTGGGAGGAGCTGGTGGTGCTGGGTTACAGCTGGGCTGGGGTGTGTTTGACCATCCCTGGGCACTCACTGCCTTGGCTGGGATGGAAGACGTGTCTGGGCAGGGTGTTTTCAGCCAGACTGCCTGTGACCTTCATTTTGCCACACAAATTGCTGCTTTGTTTCTGTTTTTTTTTTTTACTTTTTCTCTGATTGTATGATGATCATGTAGGTTTTGATCTACAGTGGTCATGTTTCTCACTTCTAGTCTGTGAGGAGGGCTGGAGACATTAGTGACTCTGCAGTGACTCTAGTAACCTCTCCTAATGGTGTCTGTCATCATCACCTGCAGAAGCAATTCATCCAGACCAGGAGATGGGATTTCAAGGGATCCCTCTTCCAGGGAGTGCTGAGCAGAAGGATGTTTCTCAGGCATGGACTTCCCCTGGCTGCACTCTCAGGCATGTTCTGTGCACTTTTACACGCCCCCGACCCTGCTCTTGTGCCACCTCACCCCCAGGCACCCTGGGGACACCCTTGCCAGTGCCCAGCAATGCTGGGCAGTGAGCCCTGTGAGCACAGATGGCTGGGATGACCTCATGAGGTCCTGCTACTGGTCTGGGATGTGTAGGGAGGCAGCCCCAAAGCCCTCAGGAACCACCAACGAAGAGGGAAAGACATGACTGAAATGATCCTCCCTGTCCCTTTCCCTTCCTTCCTGCACAGTCTCTCCTGTTTCCCGATTCTCTCAGTTATGGTTTTCCTCCTGTTTAGTTTTTCAACTTCTGTACCAGTTTTTCCTCCATGGTTTGATACACAAAGTGATTTTAGGCATCCTCTCAGAGAGTCCCACAGCATCGACAGCCCCACCCTGCTGTTTCTCCAAGGCAGGAATTCCAGACTCAGTTTGCCAGTGGAAGTGATTGTTCTGGGTCAGTGTGGGAAGTAAGTGGCTTTGGGGGGACTCCTACATGAAGTGCTGGGACCACTTGCTTTGTGCAGCGTCCATCCTCTTCTTTGGAGGGAGAAGGGTCTCTGGTGTCGCATAGTTCACACAAAGGACTTTCAGAGTGAAAGGAGTGTGTTATATCCAATACCTTTCTCTCTCCTGAGAGCAGAAGGACCTCTGTCCTTGATACCTAAACTGGGTCTTCCTGGGAGCAAATTTGGGCACACGAAGGAAAGCTCTCTCAGAGAGACCAAGTGCACGTTTTGGTTTTGTTCTGTAGCGAGAAACATGCAGCTCTACAGGGCAGCTCAACTCCTTGGTATGAGGAGGTCTCTGGAAGAAACGGTTTCGCTGCTGTCTCTAGGCACAGAGTCCACAGAGTCAATGTGAAGAGATTTCTTTAAAAAAATCTTTTTAAAAGTAAAGACAGAAATACACATTCCTTCTTGGTGCTCCTCTTCTTGGGAACTGCAGAAATAAAAGAGAAACACCACAGCATGGATGGAGGGCAATGGGTCAATGGGACACCACCAGTGGAGTTCCTGCTGCTGGGAATGAGTGATGATCCCTCTCTCCAGACACTGCCCTTCATCCTTTCACTTGTCATCTACACTGTGACTGTCTTTGGGAACATCCTCATTGTTGTGCTGGTGATGGCAGATCAGCATCTGCGCACCCCCATGTACTTCTTCCTGGACAATCTGTCCTCCTTGGAGATCTGCTACAGCTCCACCATCTTGTCCCGGCTGCTGGCCAGCTTCCTGACTGGGGACAAGACCATCTCTGCTCATGGCTGTATGGCTCAGTTCTACTTTTTTTCCAGTTCTGCTGGTACTGAGTGTTACCTGCTGGCAGCCATGCCCTATGATCGGTACTTGGCCATCTGCCAGCCCTTACTCTATGCAAGCCACATGACCTGGAAGGTGAGTCTCCAGTTGGCAGCTGCGTCTTGGCTGGGGGGATTGCTGCTATTTGCAGTACTCATCTTCCTCTTATTTCAGTTGAAGTTCTACAGCCCCAAGGCAATTGACCACTTCTGTGATTTTACTCTGTTGATGGAGCTCTCCTGCAGTGACACCAACGTGCTTACAGGGGCCGCTTTAATCTTTGTCTTCTTGGATGCAGTATTCCCTTTTCTGTTCACACTGGCCTCCTATGTGTTTATCATAGCTGCCATCCTGAGGATCCCGTCCCATCAGGGCAGGCAAAAAGCCTTCTCCACCTGTTCCTCTCACCTTACTGTCGTCACTCTCTTCTATGGCACTCTTATCATTGTCTACATGCTGCCCAGGACAACTCCACCGAGGCAGCTCAACAAAGTATTCTCCTTTTTCTACACTGTCCTCACCCCCCTGATTAACGCCCTCATCTCCAGTTTGAGGAACAGGGAGGTCAGGGAGGCCCTCTGGAAGGTGCTCAGGAAAGCAAAGGCCTGCACCCAGAACTCCTGGCGTGAGGGTGACAGTAGGAACAAACCACTTGCAAGTCTTTCACAAGGGCAAGTGCTGAATACTGGGCGCACCTCCAGAAGTGTGTGCCACTGCGCCTACTTGAAACTAGCGCAGGGATGAAAGAGGAGAGTTCTCATAAATAAATACTCTTGTAGAGGACAGACTGTGAAAAATGCAATGGGTTGGCCTTTCCCTTCATGATAAATGGTTTGGTGACCTTATTTGTGTGAACTTCTTAAATTACAGTTCTCCTTTACTGAGAAAGTAGAAGACCAAATTTGGGACAACATCCGAGTATCATCCAGACAAGCATGAGGGCATATCATTCCCTCCTCTGTTCCCTGAGGGGTCAACAAGCCCCTGCCCCAGCTGCACTCCTCTGGCTCCAGCTGTACCTTTGTTCTTTTCTCTTCACCTTTCTGGTAGGGAAATAGGGACAGCCTGATCCTAGCTTCTTCACCTTGAAGGATCAGGCTTTCCTTCTCAGCCATATTTCTCCACTGGAAAGCCCTGATTCAGCCTTCCTCCAGAGCCCAGGGACAGGAGTGGGCTTGGGGTCTGCATTCCCACAGATCTCGATTGCTTCAGTCCCCTTTGGGATGGGAGCCTTTGCCACCAGCACACACAGCTGACTCCTCTTCAGCTTCCTCACCAAGAGCCCTGTGGCCTCTTCTGCAAAGCTGTTCTCTGATCACTTGGCCCCTAGCTGACGCTTTGCACGGGGCTTTTGGGTTTACTGCACCCCAATGTGCAGGACTCTGCCCCTGCCTTGGCTGGATTTCAGGATGCTCCTGAAAGTCCCATTCTGCAGCATGTCATATAATAGAATCATATAATCATTTTGGTTGGAAGAGACCTTTAAGATCATCAAGTCCAACCACTAACCTAGCACTGCCAAGTTACCCCTAAACCATGTCCCTTAGCACTACATTTACATGTCTTTTAAATACTTCCAGGGATGGCGACTCAACCACTTCCCTGGGCAGCCTGTTCCAATGTTTGATAACCCTTTCAGTGAAGACATTTTTCCTTATATCCAGTCTAAACCTCCCCTGGTGCAACTTGAGACTGTTCCCTCTTGTCCTATCGCCTGTTACTGACCAACCCCCACCTCGCGACAACCTCCTTTCAGGTTGATGTAGAGAGCAGTAAGGTCTCTCCTCAGGCTCTTTTTCTCCAGGCTGAACAACCCAAGTTGGCTCAGATGCTTTTCAGAAGACTTGTGCTCTAGACCCCTCACCAGCTTCGTTGCCCTTCTTTGGATACGCTCCAGCACCTCAATGTCTTTCTTGTGGTGAGGCGCCCAAAACTGCACACAATATTTGAGGTGCGGCCTCACCAGTGCCGAGTCCAGGGGGACCATCACTGCCCTAGTCCTGCTGGCCACACTATTTCTAATACAAGTCAAGATGCAATTGGCCACCTTGGCCACCTGGACACATTGCTGGCTTATATTCATCCAACTGTCAACCAACACCCGCAGGTCCTTTTCCGCCGGGCAGCTCTCCAGCCACTCTGCCCCTGGCCTGAGGCGTTCATGGGGTTGGTGTGACCCAAGTGCAGGACCCGGCACTTGGCCTTGTTGAACCTCATTCCATTGCCTGGGTCCATCGATCCAGGAAGGCTGTAGAGCCTTCCTACCTCAAGCAGATCAACATCCCTCCCAACTTGGTGTCGTCTGCAAACTTACTGAGGGTGCACTGAATCCCCTTGTCCAGACTGTTGATAACGATATTAAAGAGAACCGGCCCCAATACTGAGCCCTGGGGAACACCACTTATGACCAGCTGCCAACTGGATTTAACCCTGTTCACTACAACTCTGGGCCATCCAGCCAGTTTTTCACCCAGTGAAGTGTACTCACATCCAAGCCATGGTCAGCCAGTTTCTCCAGGAGAATGCTGGGGTAAATGGTGTCAAAGGCTTTACTAAGGACTAGGCAGACAACACCCACAGCCTGTCCATCATTCACTAAGTGGGTCACCTTATCATAGAAGGAGATCAGGTTTGTCAAGCAAGACTTGCCTTTCGTAAACCCATGCTGACTGCGCCTGAGCAGCTGGTTGTCCTGTACGCGTCACGTGATGGCACTGAAGATGATCTGCTCCATGACCTTCCCCACCACCAAGGTCAGACTGACAGGCCTGTAATTCACTGGATCCTTCTTGCAGTCCTTCTTGTAGATGGGCGTCACATTTGCTAACCTCCAATCAACTGGGACCTCCCCGGTTAGCCGGGACTGCTGATAAATGATGGAAAGTGGCTTCGTGAGCACATTCACCAACTCCCTCAGTTGGATCCTCCCTTAGGTGGATCCCATCCGGCTTCATAGAAATTTCAAGATGCCCCTCAATAGCAACCTGGCTTCCAGAGTCTCAAGCAGCAGTTAACAGAGACCAGAGCTCTTGGGTCAGTGGTGGATGGGCACTGAAGGATCTTCCTTTGGTTTAACTTGGGAGAGGCTCAAGAAAGGCCCTATCACAAAGGGATAAAATGATCCTTGGTCTCCTGTAAAGAGCAAACTCCTTGTGGGATATTGAATGGGGTTTGTGGGAATGTATGAAGAGGACTGTAGGAACACACAAAGGTTATGCTAGGTTGTTCAGAAGGGCCAAAGGCAGGGATCTGGAGGGATCCAGGTCACTGTCCTGGTTTGAGGTGAACCAATTTTCTGTTCATTAATTTTACCTTTTAGCTAAGCCTTATGGAGACACTGTTCATTCTCAGAGCGATAAGACCAAGGAATGGTACGCAGAGAGGCTCTTGCTTATACTTACCACTATAACAACCAAGGCCAGATAACTTTTGTTATTTGCCCCATTGGAGGGACAAAAGTGGGAAAGCATAAAGGGGTCGCACCCACAGTGAGGAGAGTTCAGGATAGGTGACCCAAAAGTAACCAAGAGGGTATTCCATCCCATCTGCCCCATGCTCAGAATAAAAGCTGAGGGATCAATGGGTCAGCCTCTTTCTTCAATGGCTGGCGTCCGAGGAGGACTCTGTCTGTTCATCTGCCTTTGATCCCAATCTGTGCCTTCCTGAATCCAGATCCAGAATCCAGTTCCCATCCATTGCTGAGTCCAGTCTGGGACTTTCCCAATGCCTGCTGGTAACGTGATCATCATCCTGGGAGCTTACTACAGTTTTGTGTATATTTTATATATTTCATTCTTTTCTTTTTATTTTATTATTAATATTTCATTAAAGTAGTTCAGTTTTTTTCCTAAACTCATAAGTTTCTTTTTCTCTGTCCCTCCTCTCCTTGGAGACAGAGGTGGGGGAGAGCATCTGTCATTCACCTCGGTGGCCAGTGTGGCCCAAACCGTGACAGATGCCCAATGTGGGGCTTGAGTGGGGCTTGACCAGAGCTCTGATAGATTGCCTGAATAGTTTGAATTCCAGCTTGCTCAGAGATTAAAACAGAAAGCTGACATCATATCATTCTTAAGCAAAATGTTGTATCATGCCTTTAGACAGCTCTGTTTGAAGTTAGTTGTTGCAACGCTGCTTAACCTGCTGAATGTGTTGCATGGTTTATTTGCTCTTTGGGTTTGAATGCGGTGGTTTAAATGTGCAATTTTGCTGTAGTTTGGAATTCAGATGTATAATATGGTTACTTGGATAACAGTTCTTCCTGCATATCTTGGGCATCAAGTGATGTATTCTATTACTAATTACACTTTCAATTTTACCTGGGGAAAGTTTACTTCGCCCTTTAATACTTACCCCAAAGTCACACCATCAGAGCTAGGGGAAACCTTTTGGGCTGTTTTAAAAATGAATGTTACTTTCCTAAAATCATGATTTAGTTGTTGGTATTTCTGAATGTGTTGCAGGGGTAGTTTTTTATTAAACCAGTGCAGGAGTGAGCGTTGTGTAACATGTGCTGCTGCTACTCAAAGACAACGAGCCACTCCCTGACCTGTACTGGCACCAGCCACTCTGCCGCCTGCACTGGCACAAGCCCCTCTGCAGCCTGTACTGCCACAAGCTACTCCAGCCTCAACAACGAGCACCATCACTACTCCAGCTGCTTTAACAACAAGTACCACTGCTACTCAAACTCCATCAGAACTGGTACAAGTTGCCCCAGTGACCAGGAAGCAGAAAAGGAGGTCAGCTCATTCCCCTGCCCCTTATGAAAAAGACCAGCACAAGCCAGACAGCATGGGAGTTCTGATGAAGATCCAAGAGAGGGTCCTTCTAAAGCAAACAAAGGAAAGAGTCCTTCTAAAACAGACAAAGGAAAGATTCCTTCTAAAGCAGATCAGGGAGAAGGTCCTTCTCAGGCAGTGTCAATGCAGGAGGAGGATTCAGATGCAGAGATAATTGTTAAATCCTTCTCTATGAAGGATTTGTGAAATATGAGGAAGGACTTTAGTTGTCATGAAGGTGAGATACTTATCTGCTGGTTGCTCTGATGCTGGGACAATGGGGCTGATACCATAGACTTAGAAGGTAAAGAAGCTAGGCAGCTGGGAAACCTGGCCAGAGACGGAGCTATCAATAAAGTGCCTGGGAGAAAGACAAACACTCTCAGTCTCTGGAGGCAACTGTATCAGCCATAAAAGGCAGATATCCCTTCAGGGATGATATTGAATGCCATCCAAGCAAACGGACCAGCATAGAAAAAAGTAATTAAGTACCTGAGAGAACAGGCTGGGCGAAAAGTGATTTGTGGTGACAGTAATGTCTGTGGTGATGGAGCTAAATGCAGTTTTGAAAGAACTGTATATTTTTCATTCTTTTATTTTTATTATTTTCCTAAAACTTCCATTAAATTAGTTTGGTTCTTCTAAACTCGTCTCTTTCTCTCTCTTCCAAGTCTCCTCAGAGAGTTGGGTAGAACATCTCTCTTTAATTTAGGTGGACCGTCCGTCCCAAAAAAGGACACTCAGCTGTTAGCTCCAGTTCAGTTTGGCTTCCGGGTCTTCCTCAGCTCCATTTCTGATTGCAACTTCAGTCCTGAAGGCAACTCAGCTGGGATGTTGGACAGACTAATCTAGGCAGCTTGAACGAAGTTACCTTGGCTCCTGGTAGCAGCTCAGCTAAGCTCTTGGGGCCAGCGAATGGGACACACAAAGCTCAGCTCCGGGGGCTCACTGTGCTCAGCATGTGGGGCATCTTGGCCCGACTCCTGAGCTGACTCCGCTCCAAACTCGGCGCAGCCTTGCCTTGTCTTTTAGCGCAAAGTCAGATGGGCTCCTGTGGCCAGCTCTAACCAAATCCTTGGCTGCCTCATCTCGGATCCTGGGATGGCTGGTGGAGGCTCCTACGCTGGCTCCGCAGGGTTCCTAGGGCCAGCTCTGCTCCTTGCGCTATCAGCCTGCTTCCTTCTGTGCTCTGAGCTCACCTCCTTGGTCCAGCGCTGCTCTGCACCTGGGGCCGCATCAGCTTGGCTCTTGTGACGGACTCACAGGAATGTTTGTATCCAGCGCAGCTCGTCATTCGGGCTGTGTTTGACTCGGCTCCCGGGAATGCCTCAAATTCGCTCCTGGGATGCCTCCGTAAAGTTCCTGGCCTGGCTCCGCATGGATCCTAGGGCACACTCAACTCAGCTCCCTGCACCAACTCAAAATGCCTCCTTCTGCCGACTCAGCTCTCCTTTTACAACCAGCTTGTCTTGGCTCCTTGGTCAAACTCAACTTGACTACTAGTGACACCTCAGCTCGGATCGTGAGGCCAGAGAAGCTCGACTTTTGGGGAGGACTCCACTCGGTTCCTGGGACACACAAAGCTCACCTCCTGGGGCTCGCTGCGCTCAGCCTCTGGAGCATCTTGGACCACCTCCTGAGCTGACTCCATTCGGACCTCGGCGTAGCCTTGCCTTGTCTTTTAGCGCAAAGTCAGACGGGCTCCTGTGGCCAGCTCTGCCCAACTCCTTGGCCAGTTCATCGCAGTTCCTGGGATGGATGGTGGAGACTACTACGCTGGCTCCGCAGGGTTCCTAGGGCCAGCTCCGCTCCTTGCGCTATCTCAGCCTGCTTCCTCGTACAATCTGAGCTCGCCTCCTTGGTCCACCGCTGCTCTGCACCTGGGGCCGCATCAGCTTGGCTCTTGTGACGGACTCGTCTGAATGCTTTTATCCAGCGCAGCTTGGCGTTGGGGCTGTGTTCAACTCGGCTCCTGGGACACATCCGAAAGGGTCCTGGACTGGCTCCGCATGGATCCTACGGCACTCTCAACTCAGCTCCTTACAGTAACTCCACATGCCTCCTTCTGTCCCCGCACCTCCCGTGTTTCAACCGCCACAACTTGGCTCCTTGGACCATCTAACCTTGAATCCTGGTGACAGCTCAGTTCGGATCCTGATGCCAGTGAAGCTCGACTTTTGGGGATGCCTCCACTCAGGTCTTGGGACACACGTGCTCGGCTCCTGGGGCTTGCTGCACCCAGCCTGTGGGGCATCTTGTACCATCTCCTGAGCTGACTCTGCTGGGACCTCAGCGCAGCCTTCTTTGAACCGCCTCGGTTTGACTGCTTGCACCAACTCACCCTGACTCCTGGTGGTAGCTCAGCTTGCATCCTGAGGCTGGCGAAGGTCGACTTTTGGGGACGCCTCCACTCAGTTTCTGGGAGTGCCACAGCTCCGCTCCTGGGGCTCGCTGCACTCAGCATGTGGGGCATCTCGGACCAACTCCTGAGCTGACTCCGTTCAGACCTCGGCATAGCCTTGCCTTGTCTTTTGGCGCAAAGTCAGATGGGCTCCTGTGGCCAGCTCTGTCCAACTCCTTGGCCGGCACATCGCAGCTCCTGGCATGGCTGGTGGAGGCTCCAACGCTGGCTCTGCAGGGTTCCTAGGGCCAGCTCTGCTCCTTGCGCTATCTCAGCCTGGTTCCTCATGCGGTCCCAGCTCGCCTCCTTGGTCCAGCGCTGCTCTGCACCTGGGGCCGCATCAGCTTGGCTCTTGTGACGGACTCGTCTGAATGTTTGTATCCAGCGCAGCTCGGCGTTCGGGCTGTGTTCGCCTGGGCTACAGGGAACACCTCAGCTCGCCTCCTGGGATACCTCCAGAAGTCTCCTGGCCTGGCTCCGCATGGATCCTAGGGCACACTCAACTCAGCTCCCTGCACCAACTCAACATGCCTCCTTCTGTCCCCGCACGTCCCCTGTTTGAACCGCCTCAGCTTGGCTCCTTGGCCCGCTCAACTTGGCCCTCGGTGGCAGCTCAGCTCGCATTCTTAGGCCAGCGAAGCTCCACTTTTGGGGACGCCTCCACTCGGTTCCTGGGACACACGCGCTCAGCTCCTTGGGCTCGCTGCGCCCAGCATGTGGGGCATCTTGGACCAACTCCTGAACTGACTGCTGGGACCTCAGCGCAGCCTTCTTTGAACCGCCTCGGTTTGACTGCTTGCACCAAGTCACCTCTACTCCTGCTGGCAGCTCAGCTCGCATTCTGAGGCCAGCGAAGCTCCACTTTTGGGGACGCCTCCACTCAGTTACTGGGACACACGCGCTCAGCTCCTGGGGCTCGCTGCACACGGCATGTGGGGCATCTCGGACCAACTCCTGAGCTGACTCTGCTGGGACCTCGGCGTAGCCTTGCCTTCTCTTTTGGCACAAAGTCAGATGGGCTCCTGTGGCCAGCTCTGCCCAACTCCTTGGCCGGTTCATCGCAGCTCCTGGGATGCCGGGTGGAGGCTCCTACGCTGGCTCCGCAGGGTTCCTAGGGCCAGCTCCGCTCCTTGCGCTATCTCAGCCTGCTTCCTCGTACAATCTGAGCTAGCCTCCTTGGTCCACCGCTGCTCTGCACCTGGGGCCACATCAGCTTGGCTCTTGTGACGGACTCGCCTGAATGAATGTATCCAGCGCAGCTCGGCGTTCGGGCTGTGTTCGACTGGGCTACTGGGAACACCTCAGCTCGCCTCCTGGGACACCTTCAGAAGTCTCCTGGCCTGGCTCTGCATGGATCCTAGGGCACACTCAACTCAGCTCCCTGCACCAACTCAACATGCCTCCTTCTGTCCCCGAACATCCCCTGTTTGAACCGCCTCAGCTTGGCTCCTTGGCCCGCTCAACTTGGCTCCCGGTGGCAGCTCAGCTCGCATTCTTAGGCCAGCGAAGCTCCACTTTTGGGGACGCCTCCTCTCGGTTCCTGGGACACACACGCTCAGCTCCTGGGGCTCGCTGCGCCCAGCATGTGGGGCATCTCGGACCAACTCCTCAGCTGACTCCATTCGGACCTCAGCGTAGCCTTGCCTTGTCTTTTGGCGCAAAGTCAGATGGGTTCCTGTGGCCACCTCTGCCCAACTCCTTGGCCGGCACATCGCAGCTCCAGGGATGCCGGGTGGAGGCTCCTACGCTGGCTCCGCAGGGTTCCTAGGGCCAGCTCTGCTCCTTGCGCTATCTCAGCCTGATTCCTCATGCTGTCCCAGCTCGCCTCCTTGGTCCAGCGCTGCTCTGCACCTGGGGCCGCATCAGCTTGGCTCTTGTGACGGACTCGTCTGAATGTTTGTATCCATCGCAGCTCGGCGTTCGGGCTGTGTTCGACTCGGCTACTGGGAACACCTCAGCTCACCTCCAGAAGGCTCCTGGCCTGGCTCCGCATGGATACTGGGGCACACTCAACTCAGCTCCCTGCACCAACTCAACATGCCTCCTTCTGTCTCCGCACCTCCCCTGTTTGAACCGCCTCAGCTTGGCTCCTTGGGCCAACTCGACTCCTGGTGGCAGCTCAGCTCGCATTCTGAGGCCAGCGAAGCTCGACTTTTGGGACGCCTCCACTCTGTTTCTGGGACACACGCGCTCGGCTCCTGGGGCTCGCTGCGCCCAGCACGTGGGGCATCTTGGACCAACTCCTGAACTGACTGCTGGGACCTCAGCGCAGAATTCTTTGAACCGCCTCGGTTTGACTGCTTGCACCAAGTCACCTCGACTCCTGCTGGCAGCTCAGCTCGCATTCTGAGGCCAGCGAAGCTCCACTTTTGGGGACGCCTCCACTCAGTTACTGGGACACACGCGCTCAGCTCCTGGGGCTCGCTGCACACGGCATGTGGGGCATCTCGGACCAACTCCTGAGCTGACTCTGCTGGGACCTCGGCATAGCCTTGCCTTCTCTTTTGGCACAAAGTCAGATGGGCTCCTGTGGCCAGCTCTGCCCAACTCCTTGGCCGGTTCATCGCAGCTCCTGGGATGCCGGGTGGAGGCTCCTACGCTGGCTCCGCAGGGTTCCTAGGGCCAGCTCCGCTCCTTGCGCTATCTCAGCCTGCTTCCTCATACAATCTGAGCTAGCCTCCTTGGTCCACCGCTGCTCTGCACCTGGGGCCACATCAGCTTGGCTCTTGTGACGGACTCGCCTGAATGAATGTATCCAGCGCAGCTCGGCGTTCGGGCTGTGTTCGACTGGGCTACTGGGAACACCTCAGCTCGCCTCCTGGGACACCTTCAGAAGTCTCCTGGCCTGGCTCTGCATGGATCCTAGGGCACACTCAACTCAGCTCCCTGCACCAACTCAACATGCCTCCTTCTGTCCCCGCACATCCCCTGTTTGAACCGCCTCAGCTTGGCTCCTTGGCCCGCTCAACTTGGCTCCCGGTGGCAGCTCAGCTCGCATTCTTAGGCCAGCGAAGCTCCACTTTTGGGGACGCCTCCTCTCGGTTCCTGGGACACACACGCTCAGCTCCTGGGGCTCGCTGCGCCCAGCATGTGGGGCATCTCGGACCAACTCCTCAGCTGACTCCATTCGGACCTCAGCATAGCCTTGCCTTGTCTTTTGGCGCAAAGTCAGATGGGCTCCTGTGGCCAGCTCTGCCCAACTCCTTGGCCGGCACATCACAGCTCCTGGGATGCCGGGTGGAGGCTCCTACGCTGGCTCCGCAGGGTTCCTAGGGCCAGCTCCGCTCCTTGCGCTATCTCAGCCTGGTTCCTCATGCGGTCCCAGCTCGCCTCCTTGGTCCACCGCTGCTCTGCACCTGGGGCCGCATCAGCTTGGCTCTTGTGACGGACTCGTCTGAATGTTTGTATCCATCGCAGCTCGGCGTTCGGGCTGTGTTCGACTCGGCTACTGGGAACACCTCAGCTCACCTCCAGAAGTCTCCTGGCCTGGCTCCGCATGGATACTGGGGCACACTCAACTCAGCTCCCTGCACCAACTCAACATGCCTCCTTCTGTCCCCGCACCTCCCCTGTTTGAACCACCTCAGCTTGGCTCCTTGGGCCAACTCGACTCCTGGTGGCAGCTCAGCTCGCATTCTGAGGCCAGCGAAGCTCGACTTTTGGGACGCCTCCACTCTGTTTCTGGGACACACGCGCTCGGCTCCTGGGGCTCGCTGCGCCCAGCATGTGGGGCATCTTGGACCAACTCCTGAGCTGACTCTGCTGGGACCTCAGCGCAGCCTTCTTTGAACCGCCTCGGTTTGACTGCTTGCACCAAGTCACCTCGACTCCTGCTGGCAGCTCAGCTCGCATTCTGAGGCCAGCGAAGCTCCACTTTTGGGGACGCCTCCACTCGGTTCCTGGGACACACGCGCTCGGCTCCTGGGGCTCACTGCACACGGCATGTGGGGCATCTCGGACCAACTCCTGAGCTGACTCCGTTCAGACCTCGGCATAGCCTTGCCTTGTCTTTTGGCGCAAAGTCAGATGGGCTCCTGTGGCCAGCTCTGCCCAACTCCTTGGCCGGCACATCACAGCTCCTGGCATGGCTGGTGGAGGCTACAACGCTGGCTCCGCAGGGTTCCTAGGGCCAGCTCTGCTCCTTGCGCAATCTCAGCCTGGTTCCTCATGCGGTCCCAGCTCGCCTCCTTGGTCCAGCGCTGCTCTGCACCTGGGGCCGCATCAGCTTGGCTCTTGTGACGGACTCGTCTGAATGTTTGTATCCAGCGCAGCTCGGCGTTCGGGCTGTGTTCGACTGGGCTACTGGGAACACCTCAGCTCGCCTCCTCGGATACCTCCAGAAGGCTCCTGGCCTGGCTCTGCATCGATCCTACAGCACTCTCAACTCAGCTCCCTGCACCAACTCAACATGCCTCCTTCTGTCCCCGCACGTCCCCTGTTTGAACCGCCTCAGCTTGGCTCCTTGGCCCGCTCAACTTGGCCCTCGGTGGCAGCTCAGCTCGCATTCTTAGGCCAGCGAAGCTCCACTTTTGGGGACGCCTCCACTCGGTTCCTGGGACACACGCGCTCAGCTCCTGGGGCTCACTGCACACGGCATGTGGGGCATCTCGGACCAACTCCTGAGCTGACTCCGTTCAGACCTCGGCATAGCCTTGCCTTGTCTTTTGGCGCAAAGTCAGATGGGCTCCTGTGGCCAGCTCTGCCCAACTCCTTGGCCGGTTCATCGCAGCTCCTGGGATGCCGGGTGGAGGCTCCTACGCTGGCTCCGCAGGGTTCCTAGGGCCAGCTCCGCTCCTTGCGCTATCTCAGCCTGCTTCCTCGTACAATCTGAGCTAGCCTCCTTGGTCCACCGCTGCTCTGCACCTGGGGCCACATCAGCTTGGCTCTTGTGACGGACTCGCCTGAATGAATGTATCCAGCGCAGCTCGGCGTTCGGGCTGTGTTCGACTGGGCTACTGGGAACACCTCAGCTCGCCTCCTGGGACACCTTCAGAAGTCTCCTGGCCTGGCTCTGCATGGATCCTAGGGCACACTCAACTCAGCTCCCTGCACCAACTCAACATGCCTCCTTCTGTCCCCGCACATCCCCTGTTTGAACCGCCTCAGCTTGGCTCCTTGGCCCGCTCAACTTGGCTCCCGGTGGCAGCTCAGCTCGCATTCTTAGGCCAGCGAAGCTCCACTTTTGGGGACGCCTCCACTCGGTTCCTGGGACACACACGCTCAGCTCCTGGGGCTCGCTGCGCCCAGCATGTGGGGCATCTCGGACCAACTCCTCAGCTGACTCCGTTCAGACCTCGGCATAGCCTTGCCTTGTCTTTTGGCGCAAAGTCAGATGGGCTCCTGTGGCCAGCTCTGCCCAACTCCTTGGCCGGCACATCGCAGCTCCAGGGATGCCGGGTGGAGGCTCCTACGCTGGCTCCGCAGTGTTCCTAGGGCCAGCTCCGCTCCTTGCGCTATCTCAGCCTGGTTCCTCATGCGGTCCCAGCTCGCCTCCTTGGTCCAGCGCTGCTCTGCACCTGGGGCCGCATCAGCTTGGCTCTTGTGACGGACTCGTCTGAATATTTGTATCCAGCGCAGCTCGGCGTTCGGGCTGTGTTCGCCTGGGCTACTGGGAACACCTCAGCTCGCCTCCTGGGATACCTCCAGAAGGCTCCTGGCCTGGCTCTGCATCGATCCTACAGCACTCTCAACTCAGCTCCCTGCACCAACTCAACATGCCTCCTTCTGTCCCCGCACCTCCCCTGTTTGAACCGCCTCAGCTTGGCTCCTTGGCCCGCTCAACTTGGCCCTCGGTGGCAGCTCAGCTCGCATTCTTAGGCCAGCGAAGCTCCACTTTTGGGGACGCCTCCACTCAGTTACTGGGACACACGCGCTCAGCTCCTGGGGCTCGCTGCACACGGCATGTGGGGCATCTCGGACCAACTCCTGAGCTGACTCTGCTGGGACCTCGGCGCAGCCTTCTTTGAACCGCCTCGGTTTGACTGCTTGCACCAAGTCACCTCGACTCCTGCTGGCAGCTCAGCTCGCATTCTGAGGCCAGCGAAGCTCCACTTTTGGGGACGCCTCCACTCAGTTACTGGGACACACGCGCTCAGCTCCTGGGGCTCGCTGCACACGGCATGTGGGGCATCTCGGACCAACTCCTGAGCTGACTCTGCTGGGACCTCGGCGTAGCCTTGCCTTCTCTTTTGGCACAAAGTCAGATGGGCTCCTGTGGCCAGCTCTGCCCAACTCCTTGGCCGGTTCATCGCAGCTCCTGGGATGCCGGGTGGAGGCTCCTACGCTGGCTCCGCAGGGTTCCTAGGGCCAGCTCCGCTCCTTGCGCTATCTCAGCCTGCTTCCTCGTACAATCTGAGCTAGCCTCCTTGGTCCACCGCTGCTCTGCACCTGGGGCCACATCAGCTTGGCTCTTGTGAGGGACTCGCCTGAATGAATGTATCCAGCGCAGCTCGGCGTTCGGGCTGTGTTCGACTGGGCTACTGGGAACACCTCAGCTCGCCTCCTGGGACACCTTCAGAAGTCTCCTGGCCTGGCTCTGCATGGATCCTAGGGCACACTCAACTCAGCTCCCTGCACCAACTCAACATGCCTCCTTCTGTCCCCGCACATCCCCTGTTTGAACCGCCTCAGCTTGGCTCCTTGGCCCGCTCAACTTGGCTCCCGGTGGCAGCTCAGCTCGCATTCTTAGGCCAGCGAAGCTCCACTTTTGGGGACGCCTCCTCTCGGTTCCTGGGACACACACGCTCAGCTCCTGGGGCTCGCTGCGCCCAGCATGTGGGGCATCTCGGACCAACTCCTCAGCTGACTCCATTCGGACCTCAGCATAGCCTTGCCTTGTCTTTTGGCGCAAAGTCAGATGGGCTCCTGTGGCCAGCTCTGCCCAACTCCTTGGCCGGCACATCACAGCTCCTGGGATGCCGGGTGGAGGCTCCTACGCTGGCTCTGCAGCGTTCCTAGGGCCAGCTCTGCTCCTTGCGCTATCTCAGCCTGCTTCCTCGTACAATCTGAGCTCGCCTCCTTGGTCCAGCGCTGCTCTGCACCTGGGGCCGCATCAGCTTGGCTCTTGTGACGGACTCCTCTGAATGTTTGTATCCAGCGCAGCTCGGCGTTCGGGCTGTGTTCGACTCGGCTACTGGGAACACCTCAGCTCACCTCCAGAAGTCTCCTGGCCTGGCTCCGCATGGATACTGGGGCACACTCAACTCAGCTCCCTGCACCAACTCAACATGCCTCCTTCTGTCCCCGCACCTCCCCTGTTTGAACCGCCTCAGCTTGGCTCCTTGGGCCAACTCGACTCCTGGTGGCAGCTCAGCTCGCATTCTGAGGCCAGCGAAGCTCGACTTTTGGGACGCCTCCACTCTGTTTCTGGGACACACGCGCTCGGCTCCTGGGGCTCGCTGCGCCCAGCACGTGTGGCATCTTGGACCAACTCCTGAACTGACTGCTGGGACCTCAGCGCAGAATTCTTTGAACCGCCTCGGTTTGACTGCTTGCACCAAGTCACCTCGACTCCTGCTGGCAGCTCAGCTCGCATTCTGAGGCCAGCGAAGCTCCACTTTTGGGGACGCCTCCACTCAGTTACTGGGACACACGCGCTCAGCTCCTGGGGCTCGCTGCACACGGCATGTGGGGCATCTCGGACCAACTCCTGAGCTGACTCTGCTGGGACCTCGGCATAGCCTTGCCTTCTCTTTTGGCGCAAAGTCAGATGGGCTCCTGTGGCCAGCTCTGCCCAACTCCTTGGCCGGTTCATCGCAGCTCCTGGGATGCCGGGTGGAGGCTCCTACGCTGGCTCCGCAGGGTTCCTAGGGCCAGCTCCGCTCCTTGCGCTATCTCAGCCTGCTTCCTCATACAATCTGAGCTAGCCTCCTTGGTCCACCGCTGCTCTGCACCTGGGGCCACATCAGCTTGGCTCTTGTGACGGACTCGCCTGAATGAATGTATCCAGCGCAGCTCGGCGTTCGGGCTGTGTTCGACTGGGCTACTGGGAACACCTCAGCTCGCCTCCTGGGACACCTTCAGAAGTCTCCTGGCCTGGCTCTGCATGGATCCTAGGGCACACTCAACTCAGCTCCCTGCACCAACTCAACATGCCTCCTTCTGTCCCCGCACATCCCCTGTTTGAACCGCCTCAGCTTGGCTCCTTGGCCCGCTCAACTTGGCTCCCGGTGGCAGCTCAGCTCGCATTCTTAGGCCAGCGAAGCTCCACTTTTGGGGACGCCTCCTCTCGGTTCCTGGGACACACACGCTCAGCTCCTGGGGCTCGCTGCGCCCAGCATGTGGGGCATCTCGGACCAACTCCTCAGCTGACTCCATTCGGACCTCAGCATAGCCTTGCCTTGTCTTTTGGCGCAAAGTCAGATGGGCTCCTGTGGCCAGCTCTGCCCAACTCCTTGGCCGGCACATCACAGCTCCTGGGATGCCGGGTGGAGGCTCCTACGCTGGCTCCGCAGGGTTCCTAGGGCCAGCTCCGCTCCTTGCGCTATCTCAGCCTGGTTCCTCATGCGGTCCCAGCTCGCCTCCTTGGTCCACCGCTGCTCTGCACCTGGGGCCGCATCAGCTTGGCTCTTGTGACGGACTCGTCTGAATGTTTGTATCCATCGCAGCTCGGCGTTCGGGCTGTGTTCGACTCGGCTACTGGGAACACCTCAGCTCACCTCCAGAAGTCTCCTGGCCTGGCTCCGCATGGATACTGGGGCACACTCAACTCAGCTCCCTGCACCAACTCAACATGCCTCCTTCTGTCCCCGCACCTCCCCTGTTTGAACCGCCTCAGCTTGGCTCCTTGGGCCAACTCGACTCCTGGTGGCAGCTCAGCTCGCATTCTGAGGCCAGCGAAGCTCGACTTTTGGGACGCCTCCACTCTGTTTCTGGGACACACGCGCTCGGCTCCTGGGGCTCGCTGCGCCCAGCATGTGGGGCATCTTGGACCAACTCCTGAGCTGACTCTGCTGGGACCTCAGCGCAGCCTTCTTTGAACCGCCTCGGTTTGACTGCTTGCACCAAGTCACCTCGACTCCTGCTGGCAGCTCAGCTCGCATTCTGAGGCCAGCGAAGCTCCACTTTTGGGGACGCCTCCACTCGGTTCCTGGGACACACGCGCTCGGCTCCTGGGGCTCACTGCACACGGCATGTGGGGCATCTCGGACCAACTCCTCAGCTGACTCCGTTCAGACCTCGGCATAGCCTTGCCTTGTCTTTTGGCGCAAAGTCAGATGGGCTCCTGTGGCCAGCTCTGCCCAACTCCTTGGCCGGCACATCGCAGCTCCAGGGATGCCGGGTGGAGGCTCCTACGCTGGCTCCGCAGGGTTCCTAGGGCCAGCTCCGCTCCTTGCGCTATCTCAGCCTGCTTCCTCGTACAATCTGAGCTCGCCTCCTTGGTCCACCGCTGCTCTGCACCTGGGGCCGCATCAGCTTGGCTCTTGTGACGGACTCGTCTGAATGTTTGTATCCAGCGCAGCTCGGCGTTCGGGCTGTGTTCGACTCGGCTACTGGGAACACCTCAGCTCACCTCCAGAAGTCTCCTGGCCTGGCTCCGCATGGATACTGGGGCACACTCAACTCAGCTCCCTGCACCAACTCAACATGCCTCCTTCTGTCCCCGCACCTCCCCTGTTTGAACCGCCTCAGCTTGGCTCCTTGGGCCAACTCGACTCCTGGTGGCAGCTCAGCTCGCATTCTGAGGCCAGCGAAGCTCGACTTTTGGGACGCCTCCACTCTGTTTCTGGGACACACGCGCTCGGCTCCTGGGGCTCGCTGCGCCCAGCATGTGGGGCATCTTGGACCAACTCCTGAGCTGACTCTGCTGGGACCTCAGCGCAGCCTTCTTTGAACTGCCTCGGTTTGACTGCTTGCACCAAGTCACCTCGACTCCTGCTGGCAGCTCAGCTCGCATTCTGAGGCCAGCGAAGCTCCACTTTTGGGGACGCCTCCACTCGGTTCCTGGGACACACGCGCTCGGCTCCTGGGGCTCACTGCACACGGCATGTGGGGCATCTCGGACCAACTCCTCAGCTGACTCCGTTCAGACCTCGGCATAGCCTTGCCTTGTCTTTTGGCGCAAAGTCAGATGGGCTCCTGTGGCCAGCTCTGCCCAACTCCTTGGCCGGCACATCGCAGCTCCAGGGATGCCGGGTGGAGGCTCCTACGCTGGCTCCGCAGGGTTCCTAGGGCCAGCTCCACTCCTTGCGCTATCTCAGCCTGCTTCCTCGTACAATCTGAGCTCGCCTCCTTGGTCCAGCGCTGCTCTGCACCTGGGGCCGCATCAGCTTGGCTCTTGTGACGGACTCGTCTGAATGTTTGTATCCAGCGCAGCTCGGCGTTCGGGCTGTGTTCGACTGGGCTACTGGGAACACCTCAGCTCGCCTCCTGGGATACCTCCAGAAGGCTCCTGGCCTGGCTCCGCATGGATCCTAGGGCACACTCAACTCAGCTCCCTGCACCAACTCAACATGCTACCTTCTGCCGCCGCACCTCCCGTGTTTCAACAGCCTCAACTTGGCTCCTTGGGCCAGCTCAACTTGGCTCCTGGTGGCACCTCAGCTCGCATTCTGAGGCAGTGAAGCTCAACTTTTGGGACGCCTGCACTCGGTTCCTGGGACACACGCTCTCAGCTCCTGGGGCTCACTGCACACGGCATGTGGGGCATCTCGGACCAACTCCTGAGCTGACTCTGTTCGGACCTCGGCGTAACCTTGCCTTGTCTTTTGGCGCAAAGCCAGATGGACTCCTGTGGCCACCTCTGCCCAACTCCTTGGCCGGCACATCGCAGCTCCTGGGATGCCTGGTGGAGGCTCCTACGCTGGCTCCGCAGGGTTCCTAGGGCCAGCTCCGCTCCTTGCGCTATCTCAGCCTGCTTCCTTGTACAATCTGAGCTCGCCTCCTTGGTCCACCGCTGCTCTGCACCTGGGGCCGCATCAGCTTGGCTCTTGTGACGGACTCGCCTGAATGAATGTATCCAGCGCAGCTCGGCGTTCGGGCTGTGTTCGACTGGGCTACTGGGAACACCTCAGCTCGCCTCCTGGGACACCTTCAGAAGTCTCCTGGCCTGGCTCTGCATGGATCCTAGGGCACACTCAACTCAGCTCCCTGCACCAACTCAACATGCCTCCTTCTGTCCCCGCACATCCCCTGTTTGAACCGCCTCAGCTTGGTTCCTTGGCCCGCTCAACTTGGCCCTCGGTGGCAGCTCAGCTCGCATTCTTAGGCCAGCGAAGCTCCACTTTTGGGGACGCCTCCACTCGGTTCCTGGGACACATGCGCTCGGCTCCTGGGGCTCACTGCACACGGCATGTGGGGCATCTCGGACCAACTCCTCAGCTGACTCCGTTCAGACCTCGGCATAGCCTTGCCTTGTCTTTTGGCGCAAAGTCAGATGGGCTCCTGTGGCCAGCTCTGCCCAACTCCTTGGCCGGTTCATCGCAGCTCCTGGGATGCCGGGTGGAGGCTCCTACGCTGGCTCCGCAGGGTTCCTAAGGCCAGCTCCGCTCCTTGCGCAATCTCAGCCTGGTTCCTCATGCGGTCCCAGCTCGCCTCCTTGGTCCAGCGCTGCTCTGCACCTGGGGCCACATCAGCTTGGCTCTTGTGACGGACTCGCCTGAATGAATGTATCCAGTGCAGCTCGGCGTTCGGGCTGTGTTCGACTGGGCTACTGGGAACACCTCAGCTCGCCTCCTGGGACACCTCCAGAAGTCTCCTGGCCTGGCTCCGCATGGATCCTAGGGCACACTCAACTCAGCTCCCTGCACCAACTCAACATGCCTCCTTCTGTCCCCACACGTCCCCTGTTTGAACCGCCTCAGCTTGGCTCCTTGGCCCGCTCAACTTGGCTCCCGGTGGCAGCTCAGCTCGCATTCTTAGGCCAGCGAAGCTCAACTTTTGGGACGCCTCCACTCGGTTCCTGGGACACACACGCTCAGCTCCTGGGGCTCGCTGCACCCAGCATGTGGGGCATCTCGGACCAACTCCTCAGCTGACTCCTCCCCGCCCCTCCCCTGTTTGAACCGCCTCAGCTTGGCTCCTTGGGCCAACTCGACTCCTGGTGGCAGCTCAGCTCGCATTCTGAGGCCAGCGAAGCTCGACTTTTGGGACGCCTCCACTCTGTTTCTGGGACACACGCGCTCGGCTCCTGGGGCTCGCTGCGCTCAGCATGTGGGGCATCTTGGACCAACTCCTGAGCTGACTGCTGGGGCCTCAGCGCAGAATTCTTTGAACGTCCTCGGTTTGACTGCTTGCACCAAGTCACCTCGACTCCTGCTGGCAGCTCAGCTCGCATTCTGAGGCCAGCGAAGCTCCACTTTTGGGGACGCCTCCACTCAGTTACTGGGACACACACGCTCAGCTCCTCGGGCTCGCTGCGCCCAGCATGTGGGGCATCTCGGACCAACTCCTCAGCTGACTCCATTCGGACCTCGGCGTAGCCTTGCCTTGTATTTTGGCGCAAAGTCAGATGGGCTCCTGTGGCCAGCTCTGCCCAACTCCTTGGCCGGTTCATCGCAGCTCCTGGGATGCCAGGTGGAGGCTCCTACGCTGGCTCCGCAGGGTTCCTAGGGCCAGCTCCGCTCCATGCGCAATCTCAGCCTGGTTCCTCGTACAATCTGAGCTCGCCTCCTTGGTCCACCGCTGCTCTGCACCTGGGGCCGCATCAGCTTGGCTCTTGTGACGGACTCGTCTGAATGAATGTATCCAGCGCAGCTCGAGCGTTCGCGCTGTGTTCGACTGGGGTACTGGAAGAACCACAGCTCGACTCCTGGGATACCTCCAGAAGGCTCCTGGCCTGGCTCCGCATGGATCCTAGGGCACACTCAACTCAGCTCCCTGCACCAACTCAACATGCCTCCTTCTGTCCCGGCACCTCCCTTGTTTGAACCGCCTCAACTTGGCTCCTTGGGCCAAACCACCTTGACTCCAGGTGGCAGCTCAGCTCAGATCCTGAGGCCAGTGAAGCTCCACTTTTGGGGACGCCTCCACTCGGTTACTGGGACATACGCTCTCGGCTCCAGGGGCTTGCAGCACCCAGCATGTGGGGCATCTTGGACCAACTCCTGAGCTGACTCCGCTCACACCTCGGCGCAGCTGTGCCTTGACTTTTGGCGCAAAGTCAGATGGGCTCCTGTGGCCAGCTCTGCCCAACTCCTTGGCCGGCACATCGCAGCTCCAGGGATGCCAGGTGGAGGCTCCTACGCTGGCTCCGCAGGGTTCCTAGGGCCAGCTCCGCTCCTTGCTCTATCTCAGCCTGCTTCCTCGTACAATCTGAGCTCGCCTCCTTGGTCCACCGCTGCTCTGCACCTGGGGCCGCATCAGCTTGGCTCTTGTGACGGACTCCTCTGAATGTTTGTACCCAGCGCAGCTCGGCGTTCGGGCTGTGTTCGACTGGGCTACTGGGAACACCTCAGCTCGCCTCCTGGGACACCTCCAGAAGTCTCCTGGCCTGGCTCTGCATGGATCCTAGGGCACACTCAACTCAGCTCCCTGCACCAACTCAACATGCCTCCTTCTGTCCCCGCACGTCCCCTGTTTGAACCGCCTCAGCTTGGCTCCTTGGCCCGCTCAACTTGGCTCCCGGTGGCAGCTCAGCTCGCATTCTTAGGCCAGCGAAGCTCCACTTTTGGGGACGCCTCCACTCGGTTCCTGGGACACACACGCTCAGCTCCTGGGGCTCGCTGCGCCCAGCATGTGGGGCATCTCGGACCAACTCCTCAGCTGACTCCATTCGGACCTCAGCATAGCCTTGCCTTGTCTTTTGGCGCAAAGTCAGATGGGCTCCTGTGGCCAGTTCTGCCCAACTCCTTGGCCGGTTCATCGCAGCTCCTGGGATGCCGGGTGGAGGCTCCTACGCTGGCTCCGCAGGGTTCCTAGGGCCAGCTCCGCTCCTTGCTCTATCTCAGCCTGCTTCCTCGTACAATCTGAGCTCGCCTCCTTGGTCCAGCGCTGCTCTGCACCTGGGGCCGCATCAGCTTGGCTCTTGTGACGGACTCACCTGAATGTTTGTATCCAGCGCAGCTCGGCGTTTGGGCTGTGTTCGACTCGGCTACTGGGAACACCTCAGCTCACCTCCAGAAGTCTCCTGGCCTGGCTCCGCATGGATACTGGGGCACACTCAACTCAGCTCCCTGCACCAACTCAACATGCCTCCTTCTGTCCCCGCACCTCCCCTGTTTGAACCGCCTCAGCTTGGCTCCTTGGGCCAACTCGACTCCTGGTGGCAGCTCAGCTCGCATTCTGAGGCCAGCGAAGCTCGACTTTTGGGACGCCTCCACTCTGTTTCTGGGACACACGCGCTCGGCTCCTGGGGCTCGCTGCGCCCAGCATGTGGGGCATCTTGGACCAACTCCTGAGCTGACTGCTGGGACCTCAGCGCAGAATTCTTTGAACCGCCTCGGTTTGACTGCTTCCACCAAGTCACCTCGACTCCTGCTGGCAGCTCAGCTCGCATTCTGAGGCCAGCGAAGCTCCACTTTTGGGGACGCCTCCACTCGGTTCCTGGGACACACGCGCTCGGCTCCTGGGGCTCACTGCACACGGCATGTGGGGCATCTCGGACCAACTCCTCAGCTGACTCCGTTCAGACCTCGGCATAGCCTTGCCTTGTCTTTTGGCGCAAAGTCAGATGGGCTCCTGTGGCCAGCTCTGCCCAACTCCTTGGCCGGCACATCGCAGCTCCAGGGATGCCGGGTGGAGGCTCCTACGCTGGCTCCGCAGGGTTCCTAGGGCCAGCTCCGCTCCTTGCGCTATCTCAGCCTGCTTCCTCGTACAATCTGAGCTCGCCTCCTTGGTCCAGCGATGCTCTGCACCTGGGGCCGCATCAGCTTGGCTCTTCTGACGGACTCGTCTGAATGAATGTATCCAGCGCAGCTCGGCGTTCGGGCTGTGTTCGACTGGGCTACTGGGAACACCTCAGCTCGCCTCCTGGGATACCTCCAGAAGGCTCCTGGCCTGGCTCCGCATGGATCCTAGGGCACACTCAACTCAGCTCCCTGCACCAACTCAACATGCTACCTTCTGCCGCCGCACCTCCCGTGTTTCAACAGCCTCAACTTGGCTCCTTGGGCCAGCTCAACTTGGCTCCTGGTGGCACCTCAGCTCGCATTCTGAGGCAGTGAAGCTCAACTTTTGGGACGCCTGCACTCGGTTCCTGGGACACACGCTCTCAGCTCCTGGGGCTCACTGCACACGGCATGTGGGGCATCTCGGACCAACTCCTGAGCTGACTCTGTTCGGACCTCGGCGTAACCTTGCCTTGTCTTTTGGCGCAAAGCCAGATGGGCTCCTGTGGCCACCTCTGCCCAACTCCTTGGCCGGCACATCGCAGCTCCTGGGATGCCTGGTGGAGGCTCCTACGCTGGCTCCGCAGGGTTCCTAGGGCCAGCTCCGCTCCTTGCGCTATCTCAGCCTGCTTCCTTGTACAATCTGAGCTCGCCTCCTTGGTCCACCGCTGCTCTGCACCTGGGGCCGCATCAGCTTGGCTCTTGTGACGGACTCGCCTGAATGAATGTATCCAGCGCAGCTCGGCGTTCGGGCTGTGTTCGACTGGGCTACTGGGAACACCTCAGCTCGCCTCCTGGGACACCTTCAGAAGTCTCCTGGCCTGGCTCTGCATGGATCCTAGGGCACACTCAACTCAGCTCCCTGCACCAACTCAACATGCCTCCTTCTGTCCCAGCACGTCCCCTGTTTGAACCGCCTCAGCTTGGCTCCTTGGCCCGCTCAACTTGGCCCTCGGTGGCAGCTCAGCTCGCATTCTTAGGCCAGCGAAGCTCCACTTTTGGGGACGCCTCCACTCGGTTCCTGGGACACATGCGCTCGGCTCCTGGGGCTCACTGCACACGGCATGTGGGGCATCTCGGACCAACTCCTCAGCTGACTCCGTTCGGACCTCGGCGTAGCCTTGCCTTGTCTTTTGGCGCAAAGCCAGATGGGCTCCTGTGGCCACCTCTGCCCAACTCCTTGGCCGGTTCATCGCAGCTCCTGGGATGCCGGGTGGAGGCTCCTACGCTGGCTCCGCAGGGTTCCTAAGGCCAGCTCCGCTCCTTGCGCTATCTCAGCCTGGTTCCTCATGCGGTCCCAGCTCGCCTCCTTGGTCCACCGCTGCTCTGCACCTGGGGCCACATCAGCTTGGCTCTTGTGACGGACTCGCCTGAATGAATGTATCCAGTGCAGCTCGGCGTTCGGGCTGTGTTCGACTGGGCTACTGGGAACACCTCAGCTCGCCTCCTGGGACACCTCCAGAAGTCTCCTGGCCTGGCTCCGCATGGATCCTAGGGCACACTCAACTCAGCTCCCTGCACCAACTCAACATGCCTCCTTCTGTCCCCACACGTCCCCTGTTTGAACCGCCTCAGCTTGGCTCCTTGGCCCGCTCAACTTGGCTCCCGGTGGCAGCTCAGCTCGCATTCTTAGGCCAGCGAAGCTCAACTTTTGGGACGCCTCCACTCGGTTCCTGGGACACACACGCTCAGCTCCTGGGGCTCGCTGCACCCAGCATGTGGGGCATCTCGGACCAACACCTCAGCTGACTCCTCCCCGCCCCTCCCCTGTTTGAACCGCCTCAGCTTGGCTCCTTGGGCCAACTCGACTCCTGGTGGCAGCTCAGCTCGCATTCTGAGGCCAGCGAAGCTCGACTTTTGGGACGCCTCCACTCTGTTTCTGGGACACACGCGCTCGGCTCCTGGGGCTCGCTGCGCTCAGCATGTGGGGCATCTTGGACCAACTCCTGAGCTGACTGCTGGGGCCTCAGCGCAGAATTCTTTGAACGTCCTCGGTTTGACTGCTTGCACCAAGTCACCTCGACTCCTGCTGGCAGCTCAGCTCGCATTCTGAGGCCAGCGAAGCTCCACTTTTGGGGACGCCTCCACTCAGTTACTGGGACACACACGCTCAGCTCCTCGGGCTCGCTGCGCCCAGCATGTGGGGCATCTCGGACCAACTCCTCAGCTGACTCCATTCGGACCTCGGCGTAGCCTTGCCTTGTATTTTGGCGCAAAGTCAGATGGGCTCCTGTGGCCAGCTCTGCCCAACTCCTTGGCCGGTTCATCGCAGCTCCTGGGATGCCAGGTGGAGGCTCCTACGCTGGCTCCGCAGGGTTCCTAGGGCCAGCTCCGCTCCTTGCGCTATCTCAGCCTGCTTCCTCGTACAATCTGAGCTCGCCTCCTTGGTCCACCGCTGCTCTGCACCTGGGGCCGCATCAGCTTGGCTCTTGTGACGGACTCGTCTGAATGAATGTATCCAGCGCAGCTCGAGCGTTCGCGCTGTGTTCGACTGGGGTACTGGAAGAACCACAGCTCGACTCCTGGGATACCTCCAGAAGGCTCCTGGCCTGGCTCCGCATGGATCCTAGGGCACACTCAACTCAGCTCCCTGCACCAACTCAACATGCCTCCTTCTGTCCCGGCACCTCCCTTGTTTGAACCGCCTCAACTTGGCTCCTTGGGCCAAACCACCTTGACTCCAGGTGGCAGCTCAGCTCAGATCCTGAGGCCAGTGAAGCTCCACTTTTGGGGACGCCTCCACTCGGTTACTGGGACATACGCTCTCGGCTCCAGGGGCTTGCAGCACCCAGCATGTGGGGCATCTTGGACCAACTCCTGAGCTGACTCCGCTCACACCTCGGCGCAGCTGTGCCTTGACTTTTGGCGCAAAGTCAGATGGGCTCCTGTGGCCAGCTCTGCCCAACTCCTTGGCCGGCACATCGCAGCTCCAGGGATGCCAGGTGGAGGCTCCTACGCTGGCTCCGCAGGGTTCCTAGGGCCAGCTCCGCTCCTTGCTCTATCTCAGCCTGCTTCCTCGTACAATCTGAGCTCGCCTCCTTGGTCCACCGCTGCTCTGCACCTGGGGCCGCATCAGCTTGGCTCTTGTGACGGACTCCTCTGAATGTTTGTACCCAGCGCAGCTCGGCGTTCGGGCTGTGTTCGACTGGGCTACTGGGAACACCTCAGCTCGCCTCCTGGGACACCTCCAGAAGTCTCCTGGCCTGGCTCTGCATGGATCCTAGGGCACACTCAACTCAGCTCCCTGCACCAACTCAACATGCCTCCTTCTGTCCCCGCACGTCCCCTGTTTGAACCGCCTCAGCTTGGCTCCTTGGCCCGCTCAACTTGGCTCCCGGTGGCAGCTCAGCTCGCATTCTTAGGCCAGCGAAGCTCCACTTTTGGGGACGCCTCCACTCGGTTCCTGGGACACACACGCTCAGCTCCTGGGGCTCGCTGCGCCCAGCATGTGGGGCATCTCGGACCAACTCCTCAGCTGACTCCATTCGGACCTCAGCATAGCCTTGCCTTGTCTTTTGGCGCAAAGTCAGATGGGCTCCTGTGGCCAGTTCTGCCCAACTCCTTGGCCGGTTCATCGCAGCTCCTGGGATGCCGGGTGGAGGCTCCTACGCTGGCTCCGCAGGGTTCCTAGGGCCAGCTCCGCTCCTTGCTCTATCTCAGCCTGCTTCCTCGTACAATCTGAGCTCGCCTCCTTGGTCCAGCGCTGCTCTGCACCTGGGGCCGCATCAGCTTGGCTCTTGTGACGGACTCACCTGAATGTTTGTATCCAGCGCAGCTCGGCGTTTGGGCTGTGTTCGACTCGGCTACTGGGAACACCTCAGCTCACCTCCAGAAGTCTCCTGGCCTGGCTCCGCATGGATACTGGGGCACACTCAACTCAGCTCCCTGCACCAACTCAACATGCCTCCTTCTGTCCCCGCACCTCCCCTGTTTGAACCGCCTCAGCTTGGCTCCTTGGGCCAACTCGACTCCTGGTGGCAGCTCAGCTCGCATTCTGAGGCCAGCGAAGCTCGACTTTTGGGACGCCTCCACTCTGTTTCTGGGACACACGCGCTCGGCTCCTGGGGCTCGCTGCGCCCAGCATGTGGGGCATCTTGGACCAACTCCTGAGCTGACTGCTGGGACCTCAGCGCAGAATTCTTTGAACCGCCTCGGTTTGACTGCTTCCACCAAGTCACCTCGACTCCTGCTGGCAGCTCAGCTCGCATTCTGAGGCCAGCGAAGCTCCACTTTTGGGGACGCCTCCACTCGGTTCCTGGGACACACGCGCTCGGCTCCTGGGGCTCACTGCACACGGCATGTGGGGCATCTCGGACCAACTCCTCAGCTGACTCCGTTCAGACCTCGGCATAGCCTTGCCTTGTCTTTTGGCGCAAAGTCAGATGGGCTCCTGTGGCCAGCTCTGCCCAACTCCTTGGCCGGCACATCGCAGCTCCAGGGATGCCGGGTGGAGGCTCCTACGCTGGCTCCGCAGGGTTCCTAGGGCCAGCTCCGCTCCTTGCGCTATCTCAGCCTGCTTCCTCGTACAATCTGAGCTCGCCTCCTTGGTCCAGCGATGCTCTGCACCTGGGGCCGCATCAGCTTGGCTCTTCTGACGGACTCGTCTGAATGAATGTATCCAGCGCAGCTCGGCGTTCGGGCTGTGTTCGCCTGGGCTACTGGGAACACCTCAGCTCGCCTCCTGGGATACCTCCAGAAGGCTCCTGGCCTGGCTCCGCATGGATCCTAGGGCACACTCAACTCAGCTCCCTGCACCAACTCAACATGCTACCTTCTGCCGCCGCACCTCCCGTGTTTCAACAGCCTCAACTTGGCTCCTTGGGCCAGCTCAACTTGGCTCCTGGTGGCACCTCAGCTCGCATTCTGAGGCAGTGAAGCTCAACTTTTGGGACGCCTGCACTCGGTTCCTGGGACACACGCTCTCAGCTCCTGGGGCTCACTGCACACGGCATGTGGGGCATCTCGGACCAACTCCTGAGCTGACTCTGTTCGGACCTCGGCGTAACCTTGCCTTGTCTTTTGGCGCAAAGCCAGATGGGCTCCTGTGGCCACCTCTGCCCAACTCCTTGGCCGGCACATCGCAGCTCCTGGGATGCCTGGTGGAGGCTCCTACGCTGGCTCCGCAGGGTTCCTAGGGCCAGCTCCGCTCCTTGCGCAATCTCAGCCTGCTTCCTTGTACAATCTGAGCTCGCCTCCTTGGTCCACCGCTGCTCTGCACCTGGGGCCGCATCAGCTTGGCTCTTGTGACGGACTCGCCTGAATGAATGTATCCAGCGCAGCTCGGCGTTCGGGCTGTGTTCGACTGGGCTACTGGGAACACCTCAGCTCGCCTCCTGGGACACCTTCAGAAGTCTCCTGGCCTGGCTCTGCATGGATCCTAGGGCACACTCAACTCAGCTCCCTGCACCAACTCAACATGCCTCCTTCTGTCCCAGCACGTCCCCTGTTTGAACCGCCTCAGCTTGGCTCCTTGGCCCGCTCAACTTGGCCCTCGGTGGCAGCTCAGCTCGCATTCTTAGGCCAGCGAAGCTCCACTTTTGGGGACGCCTCCACTCGGTTCCTGGGACACATGCGCTCGGCTCCTGGGGCTCACTGCACACGGCATGTGGGGCATCTCGGACCAACTCCTCAGCTGACTCCGTTCGGACCTCGGCGTAGCCTTGCCTTGTCTTTTGGCGCAAAGCCAGATGGGCTCCTGTGGCCACCTCTGCCCAACTCCTTGGCCGGTTCATCGCAGCTCCTGGGATGCCGGGTGGAGGCTCCTACGCTGGCTCCGCAGGGTTCCTAAGGCCAGCTCCGCTCCTTGCGCTATCTCAGCCTGGTTCCTCATGCGGTCCCAGCTCGCCTCCTTGGTCCACCGCTGCTCTGCACCTGGGGCCACATCAGCTTGGCTCTTGTGACGGACTCGCCTGAATGAATGTATCCAGTGCAGCTCGGCGTTCGGGCTGTGTTCGACTGGGCTACTGGGAACACCTCAGCTCGCCTCCTGGGACACCTCCAGAAGTCTCCTGGCCTGGCTCCGCATGGATCCTAGGGCACACTCAACTCAGCTCCCTGCACCAACTCAACATGCCTCCTTCTGTCCCCACACGTCCCCTGTTTGAACCGCCTCAGCTTGGCTCCTTGGCCCGCTCAACTTGGCTCCCGGTGGCAGCTCAGCTCGCATTCTTAGGCCAGCGAAGCTCAACTTTTGGGACGCCTCCACTCGGTTCCTGGGACACACACGCTCAGCTCCTGGGGCTCGCTGCACCCAGCATGTGGGGCATCTCGGACCAACACCTCAGCTGACTCCTCCCCGCCCCTCCCCTGTTTGAACCGCCTCAGCTTGGCTCCTTGGGCCAACTCGACTCCTGGTGGCAGCTCAGCTCGCATTCTGAGGCCAGCGAAGCTCGACTTTTGGGACGCCTCCACTCTGTTTCTGGGACACACGCGCTCGGCTCCTGGGGCTCGCTGCGCTCAGCATGTGGGGCATCTTGGACCAACTCCTGAACTGACTGCTGGGGCCTCAGCGCAGAATTCTTTGAACGTCCTCGGTTTGACTGCTTGCACCAAGTCACCTCGACTCCTGCTGGCAGCTCAGCTCGCATTCTGAGGCCAGCGAAGCTCCACTTTTGGGGACGCCTCCACTCAGTTACTGGGACACACGCGCTCAGCTCCTGGGGCTCGCTGCGCCCAGCATGTGGAGCATCTCGGACCAACTCCTCAGCTGACTCCATTCGGACCTCGGCGTAGCCTTGCCTTGTATTTTGGCGCAAAGTCAGATGGGCTCCTGTGGCCAGCTCTGCCCAACTCCTTGGCCGGTTCATCGCAGCTCCTGGGATGCCGGGTGGAGGCTCCTACGCTGGCTCCGCAGGGTTCCTAGGGCCAGCTCCGCTCCATGCGCAATCTCAGCCTGGTTCCTCGTACAATCTGAGCTCGCCTCCTTGGTCCACCGCTGCTCTGCACCTGGGGCCGCATCAGCTTGGCTCTTGTGACGGACTCCTCTGAATGTTTGTACCCAGCGCAGCTCGGCGTTCGGGCTGTGTTCGACTCGGCTACTGGGAACACCTCAGCTCGCCTCCCGGGACACCTCCGTAAGGCTCCTGGCCTGGCTCCGCATGGATCCTAGGGCACACTCAACTCAGCTCCCTGCACCAACTCAACATGCTACCTTCTGCCGCCGCACCTCCTGTGTTTCAACAGCCTCAACTTGGCTCCTTGGGCCAGCTCAACTTGGCTCCTGGTGGCACCTCAGCTCGCATTCTGAGGCAGTGAAGCTCAACTTTTGGGACGCCTCCTCTCGGTTCCTGGGACACACGCTCTAAGCTCCTGGGGCTCGCTGCACACGGCATGTGGGGCATCTCGGACCAACTCCTCAGCTGACTCTGTTCGGACCTCGGCGTAACCTTGCCTTGTCTTTTGGCGCAAAGCCAGATGGGCTCCTGTGGCCACCTCTGCCCAACTCCTTGGCCGGCACATCGCAGCTCCTGGGATGCCTGGTGGAGGCTCCTACGCTGGCTCCGCAGGGTTCCTAGGGCCAGCTCCGCTCCTTGCGCTATCTCAGCCTGCTTCCTCGTACAATCTGAGCTCGCCTCCTTGGTCCACCGCTGCTCTGCACCTGGCGCCGCATCAGCTTGGCTCTCTGACGGACTCGTCTGAATGTTTGTACCCAGCGCAGCTCGGCGTTCGGGCTGTGTTCGACTGGGCTACTGGGAACACCTCAGCTCGCCTCCTGGGACACCTCCAGAAGTCTCCTGGCCTGGCTCTGCATGGATCCTAGGGCACACTCAACTCAGCTCCCTGCACCAACTCAACATGCCTCCTTCTGTCCCCGCACGTCCCCTGTTTGAACCGCCTCAGCTTGGCTCCTTGGCCCGCTCAACTTGGCTCCCGGTGGCAGCTCAGCTCGCATTCTTAGGCCAGCGAAGCTCCACTTTTGGGGACGCCTCCACTCGGTTCCTGGGACACACACGCTCAGCTCCTGGGGCTCGCTGCGCCCAGCATGTGGGGCATCTCGGACCAACTCCTCAGCTGACTCCATTCGGACCTCAGCATAGCCTTGCCTTGTCTTTTGGCGCAAAGTCAGATGGGCTCCTGTGGCCAGCTCTGCCCAACTCCTTGGCCGGTTCATCGCAGCTCCTGGGATGCCGGGTGGAGGCTCCTACGCTGGCTCCGCAGGGTTCCTAGGGCCAGCTCCGCTCCTTGCTCTATCTCAGCCTGCTTCCTCGTACAATCTGAGCTCGCCTCCTTGGTCCAGCGCTGCTCTGCACCTGGGGCCGCATCAGCTTGGCTCTTGTGACGGACTCACCTGAATGTTTGTATCCAGCGCAGCTCGGCGTTTGGGCTGTGTTCAACTCGGCTACTGGGAACACCTCAGCTCACCTCCAGAAGTCTCCTGGCCTGGCTCCGCATGGATACTGGGGCACACTCAACTCAGCTCCCTGCACCAACTCAACATGCCTCCTTCTGTCCCCGCACCTCCCCTGTTTGAACCGCCTCAGCTTGGCTCCTTGGGCCAACTCGACTCCTGGTGGCAGCTCAGCTCGCATTCTGAGGCCAGCGAAGCTCGACTTTTGGGACGCCTCCACTCTGTTTCTGGGACACACGCGCTCGGCTCCTGGGGCTCGCTGCGCCCAGCATGTGGGGCATCTTGGACCAACTCCTGAGCTGACTGCTGGGACCTCAGCGCAGAATTCTTTGAACCGCCTCGGTTTGACTGCTTGCACCAAGTCACCTCGACTCCTGCTGGCAGCTCAGCTCGCATTCTGAGGCCAGCGAAGCTCCACTTTTGGGGACGCCTCCACTCAGTTACTGGAACAAACGCGCTCAGCTCCTGGGGCTCGCTGCACACGGCATGTGGGGCATCTCGGACCAAATCCTGAGCTGACTCCGTTCGGACCTCGGCGTAGCCTTGCCTTCTCTTTTGGCACAAAGTCAGATGGGCTCCTGTGGCCAGCTCTGCCCAACTCCTTGGCCGGTTCATCGCAGCTCCTGGGATGCCGGGTGGAGGCTCCTACGCTGGCTCCGCAGGGTTCCTAGGGCCAGCTCCGCTCCTTGCGCTATCTCAGCCTGCTTCCTCGTACAATCTGAGCTAGCCTCCTTGGTCCACCGCTGCTCTGCACCTGGGGCCACATCAGCTTGGCTCTTGTGACGGACTCGCCTGAATGAATGTATCCAGCGCAGCTCGGCGTTCGGGCTGTGTTCGACTGGGCTACTGGGAACACCTCAGCTCGCCTCCTGGGACACCTTCAGAAGTC
Source organism: Larus michahellis (assembly GCF_964199755.1). Classification (NCBI taxonomy): domain Eukaryota; kingdom Metazoa; phylum Chordata; class Aves; order Charadriiformes; family Laridae; genus Larus; species Larus michahellis. The sequence continues at coordinate 365,368 of NW_027435902.1, forward strand.
TCCTGGCCTGGCTCAGCATGGATCCTAGGGCACACTCAACTCAGCTCCCTGCACCAACTCAACATGCCTCTTTCTGTCCCCACACCTCCCATGTTTCAACCGCCTCAGCTTGGCTCCTTGGCCCGCTCAACTTGGCTCCCGGTGGCAGCTCAGCTCGCATTCTTAGGCCAGCGAAGCTCCACTTTTGGGGACGCCTCCACTCGGTTACTGGGACATACGCTCTCGGCTCCAGGGGCTTGCAGCACCCAGCCTGTGGGGCATCTTGGACCAACTCCTGAGCTGACTCCGCTCACACCTCGGCGCAGCTGTGCCTTGACTTTTGGCGCAAAGTTAGAAGGGCTCCTGTGGCCAGCTCTGCCCAACTCCTTGGCCGGCACATCGCAGCTCCAGGGATGCCTGGTGGAGGCTCCTACGCTGGCTCCGCAGGGTTCCTAGGGCCAGCTCCGCTCCTTGCTCTATCTCAGCCTGCTTCCTCGTACAATCTGAGCTCGCCTCCTTGGTCCAGCGCTGCTCTGCACCTGGGGCCGCATCAGCTTGGCTCTTGTGACGGACTCCTCTGAATGTTTGTACCCAGCGCAGCTCGGCGTTCGGGCTGTGTTCGACTGGGCTACTGGGAACACCTCAGCTCACCTCCAGAAGTCTCCTGGCCTGGCTCAGCATGGATCCTAGGGCACACTCAACTCAGCTCCCTGCACCAAATCAACATGCCTCCTTCTGTCCCCGCACGTCCCCTGTTTGAACCGCCTCAGCTTGGCTCCTTGGCCCGCTCAACTTGGCTCCCGGTGGCAGCTCAGCTCGCATTCTTAGGCCAGCGAAGCTCCACTTTTGGGGACGCCTCCACTCGGTTCCTGGGACACACACGCTCGGCTCCTGGGGCTCGCTGCGCCCAGCATGTGGGGCATCTCGGACCAACTCCTCAGCTGACTCCATTCGGACCTCGGCGTAGCCTTGCCTTCTCTTTTGGCGCAAAGTCAGATGGGCTCCTTTGGCCAGCTCTGCCCAACTCCTTGGCCGGCACATCACAGCTCCTGGGATGCCTGGTGGAGGCTCCTACGCTGGCTCCGCAGGGTTCCTAAGGCCAGCTCCGCTCCTTGCGCAACCTCAGCCTGGTTCCTCATGCGGTCCCAGCTCGCCTCCTTCGTCCAGCGCTGATCTGCACCTGGGGCCACATCAGCTTGGCTCTTGTGACGGACTCCTCTGAATATTTGTATCCAGCGCAGCTCGGCGTTCGGGCTGTGTTCGACTGGGGTACTGGAAGCACCTCAGCTCGCCTCCTGGGATACCTCCAGAAGGCTCCTGGCCCGGCTCCGCATGGATCCTAGGGCACACTCAACTCAGCTCCCTGCACCAACTCAACATGCCTCCTTCTGTCCCGGCACCTCCCATGTTTGAACCGCCTCAACTTGGCTCCTTGGGCCAAACCACCTTGACTCCAGGTGGCAGCTCAGCTCAGATCCTGAGGCCAGTGAAGCTCCACTTTTGGGGACGCCTCCACTCGGTTACTTGGACATACGCTCTCGGCTTCAGGGGCTTGCTGCAACCAGCCTGTGGGGCATCTTGGACCAACTCCTGAGCTGACTCCGCTCACACCTCGGCGTACCCTTGCCTTGTCTTTTGGCGCAAAGTCAGATGGGCTCCTGTGGCCAGCTCTGCCCAACTCCTTGGCCGGTTCATCGCAGCTCCAGGGATGCCGGGTGGAGGCTCCTACGCTGGCTCCGCAGGGTTCCTAGGGCCAGCTCCGCTCCTTGCGCAATCTCAGCCTGGTTCCTCATGCGGTCCCAGCTCGCCTCCTTGGTCCACCGCTGCTCTGCACCTGGGGCCGCATCAGCTTGGCTCTTGTGACGGACTCGTCTGAATGTTTGTATCCATCGCAGCTCGGCGTTTGGGCTGTGTTCGACTCGGCTACTGGGAACACCTCAGCTCACCTCCAGAAGTCTCCTGGCCTGGCTCCGCATGGATACTGGGGCACACTCAACTCAGCTCCCTGCACCAACTCAACATGCCTCCTTCTGTCCCCGCACCTCCCCTGTTTGAACCGCCTCAGCTTGGCTCCTTGGGCCAACTCGACTCCTGGTGGCAGCTCAGCTCGCATTCTGAGGCCAGCGAAGCTCGACTTTTGGGACACCTCCACTCTGTTTCTGGGACACACGCGCTCGGCTCCTGGGGCTCGCTGCGCCCAGCATGTGGGGCATCTTGGACCAACTCCTGAGCTGACTCTGCTGGGACCTCAGCGCAGCCTTCTTTGAACCGCCTCGGTTTGACTGCTTGCACCAAGTCACCTTGACTCCTGCTGGCAGCTCAGCTCGCATTCTGAGGCCAGCGAAGCTCCACTTTTGGGGACGCCTCCACTCGGTTCCTGGGACACACGCGCTCGGCTCCTGGGGCTCACTGCACACGGCATGTGGGGCATCTCGGACCAATTCCTCAGCTGACTCCGTTCAGACCTCGGCATAGCCTTGCCTTGTCTTTTGGCGCAAAGTCAGATGGGCTCCTTTGGCCAGCTCTGCCCAACTCCTTGGCTGGTTCATCGCAGCTCCTGGGATGGCTGGTGGAGGCTCCTACGCTGGCTCCGCAGGGTTCCTATACAGCTCCACTCCTTGCGCTATCTCAGCCTGGTTCCTCATGCGGTCCCAGCTCGCCTCCTTGGTCCAGCGCTGCTCTGCACCTGGGGCCACATCAGCTTGGCTCTTGTGACGGACTCACCTGAATGAATGTATCCAGCTCAGCTCGGCGTTCGGGCTGTGTTCGACTGGGCTACTGGAAACACCTCAGCTCGCCTCCCGGGACACCTCCGTAAGTCTCCTGGCCTGGCTCCGCATGGATCCTAGGGCACACTCAACTCAGCTCCCTGCACCAACTCAACATGCTACCTTCTGTCCCCGCACCTCCCGTGTTTGAACCGCCTCAGCTTGGCTCCTTGGGCCAGCACAACTTGGTTCCTGGTGGCAGCTCAGCTCGCATTCTGAGGCAGTGAAGCTCAACTTTTGGGACGTCTGCACTCGGTTCCTGGGACACACGCTCTCAGCCCCTGGGGCTCGCTGCACACGGCATGTGGGGCATCTCGGTCCATCTCCTGAGCTGACTCTGTTCGGACCTCGGCGTAGCCTTGCCTTGTCTTTTGGCACAAAGTCAGATGGGCTCCTGTGGCCAGCTCTGCCCAACTCCTTGGCTGGTTCATCGCAGCTCCTGGGATGCCGGGTGGAGGCTCCTACGCTGGCTCCGCAGGGTTCCTAGGGCCAGCTCCGCTCCTTGCGCTATCTCAGCCTGCTTCCTCATGCGGTCCCAGCTCGCCTCCTTGGTCCACCGCTGCTCTGCACCTGGGGCCGCATCAGCTTGGCTCTTCTGACGGACTCGTCTGAATGTTTGTATCCAGCGCAGCTCGGCGTTCGGGCTGTGTTCGACTGGGCTACTGGGAACACCTCAGCTCACCTCCAGAAGTCTCCTGGCCTGGTTCCGCATGGATGCTAGGGCACACTCAACTCAGCTCCCTGCACCAAATCAACATGCCTCCTTCTCTCCCCGCACCTCCCGTGTTTGAACCGCCTCAGCTTGGCTCCTTGGCCTGCTCAACTTAGCTCCTGGTGGCAGCTCAGCTCGCATTCTGAGGCCAGCGAAGCTCCACTTTTGGGGACGCCTCCACTCGGTTCCTGGGACACACACGCTCAGCTCCTGGGGCTCACTGCACACGGCATGTGGGGCATCTCGGACCAACTCCTCAGCTGACTCCGTTCAGACCTCGGCATAGCCTTGCCTTGTCTTTTGGCGCAAAGTCAGATGGGCTCCTGTGGCCAGCTCTGTCCAACTCCTTGGCCGGTTCATCGCAGCTCCTGGGATGCCGGGTGGAGGCTCCTACGCTGGCTCCGCAGGGTTCCTAGGGCCAGCTCCGCTCCTTGCGCTATCTCAGCCTGCTTCCTCATGCGGTCCCAGCTCGCCTCCTTGGTCCACCGCTGCTCTGCACCTGGGGCCGCATCAGCTTGGCTCTTGTGACGGACTCGTCTGAATGTTTGTATCCAGCGCAGCTCGGCGTTCGGGCTGTGTTCGACTGGGCTACTGGGAACACCTCAGCTCGCCTCCTGGGATACCTCCAGAAGGCTCCTGGCCTGGCTCTGCATCGATCCTACGGCACTCTCAACTCAGCTCCCTGCACCAACTCAACATGCCTCTTTCTGTCCCCGCACATCCCCTGTTTGAACCGCCTCAGCTTGGCTCCTTGGGCCAACTCAACTTGGCTCCCGGTGGCAGCTCAGCTCGCATTCTGAGGCCAGCGAAGCTCCACTTTTGGGGACGCCTCCACTCGGTTCCTGGGACACACGCGCTCGGCTCCTGGGGCTCACTGCACACGGCATGTGGGGCATCTCGGACCAACTCCTCAGCTGACTCTGTTCAGACCTCGGCATAGCCTTGCCTTGTCTTTTGGCGCAAAGTTAGATGGGCTCCTGTGGCCAGCTCTGCCCAACTCCTTGGCCAGTTCATCGTAGCTCCAGGGATGCCAGGTGGAGGCTCCTACGCTGGCTCCGCAGGGTTCCTAGGGCCAGCTCCGCTCCTTGCGCTATCTCAGCCTGCTTCCTCGTACAATCTGAGCTCGCCTCCTTGGTCCACCGCTGCTCTGCACCTGGGGCCACATCAGCTTGGCTCTTGTGACGGACTCGCCTGAATGAATGTATCCAGCGCAGCTCGGCGTTCGGGCTGTGTTCGACTGGGCTACTGGGAACACCTCAGCTCGCCTCCTGGGACACCTTCAGAAGTCTCCTGGCCTGGCTCAGCATGGATCCTAGGGCACACTCAACTCAGCTCCCTGCACCAACTCAACATGCCTCTTTCTGTCCCCACACCTCCCATGTTTCAACCGCCTCAGCTTGGCTCCTTGGCCCGCTCAACTTGGCTCCCGGTGGCAGCTCAGCTCGCATTCTTAGGCCAGCGAAGCTCCACTTTTGGGGACGCCTCCACTCGGTTACTGGGACATACGCTCTCGGCTCCAGGGGCTTGCAGCACCCAGCATGTGGGGCATCTTGGACCAACTCCTGAGCTGACTCCGCTCACACCTCGGCGCAGCTGTGCCTTGACTTTTGGCGCAAAGTTAGAAGGGCTCCTGTGGCCAGCTCTGCCCAACTCCTTGGCCGGCACATCGCAGCTCCAGGGATGCCTGGTGGAGGCTCCTACGCTGGCTCCGCAGGGTTCCTAGGGCCAGCTCCGCTCCTTGCTCTATCTCAGCCTGCTTCCTCGTACAATCTGAGCTCGCCTCCTTGGTCCAGCGCTGCTCTGCACCTGGGGCCGCATCAGCTTGGCTCTTGTGACGGACTCCTCTGAATGTTTGTACCCAGCGCAGCTCGGCGTTCGGGCTGTGTTCGACTGGGCTACTGGGAACACCTCAGCTCACCTCCAGAAGTCTCCTGGCCTGGCTCAGCATGGATCCTAGGGCACACTCAACTCAGCTCCCTGCACCAAATCAACATGCCTCCTTCTGTCCCCGCACGTCCCCTGTTTGAACCGCCTCAGCTTGGCTCCTTGGCCCGCTCAACTTGGCTCCCGGTGGCAGCTCAGCTCGCATTCTTAGGCCAGCGAAGCTCCACTTTTGGGGACGCCTCCACTCGGTTCCTGGGACACACACGCTCGGCTCCTGGGGCTCGCTGCGCCCAGCATGTGGGGCATCTCGGACCAACTCCTCAGCTGACTCCATTCGGACCTCGGCGTAGCCTTGCCTTCTCTTTTGGCGCAAAGTCAGATGGGCTCCTTTGGCCAGCTCTGCCCAACTCCTTGGCCGGCACATCACAGCTCCTGGGATGCCTGGTGGAGGCTCCTACGCTGGCTCCGCAGGGTTCCTAAGGCCAGCTCCGCTCCTTGCGCAACCTCAGCCTGGTTCCTCATGCGGTCCCAGCTCGCCTCCTTCGTCCAGCGCTGATCTGCACCTGGGGCCACATCAGCTTGGCTCTTGTGACGGACTCCTCTGAATATTTGTATCCAGCGCAGCTCGGCGTTCGGGCTGTGTTCGACTGGGGTACTGGAAGCACCTCAGCTCGCCTCCTGGGATACCTCCAGAAGGCTCCTGGCCCGGCTCTGCATGGATCCTAGGGCACACTCAACTCAGCTCCCTGCACCAACTCAACATGCCTCCTTCTGTCCCGGCACCTCCCATGTTTGAACCGCCTCAACTTGGCTCCTTGGGCCAAACCACCTTGACTCCAGGTGGCAGCTCAGCTCAGATCCTGAGGCCAGTGAAGCTCCACTTTTGGGGACGCCTCCACTCGGTTACTTGGACATACGCTCTCGGCTTCAGGGGCTTGCTGCAACCAGCCTGTGGGGCATCTTGGACCAACTCCTGAGCTGACTCCGCTCACACCTCGGCGTACCCTTGCCTTGTCTTTTGGCGCAAAGTCAGATGGGCTCCTGTGGCCAGCTCTGCCCAACTCCTTGGCCGGTTCATCGCAGCTCCAGGGATGCCGGGTGGAGGCTCCTACGCTGGCTCCGCAGGGTTCCTAGGGCCAGCTCCGCTCCTTGCGCAATCTCAGCCTGGTTCCTCATGCGGTCCCAGCTCGCCTCCTTGGTCCACCGCTGCTCTGCACCTGGGGCCGCATCAGCTTGGCTCTTGTGACGGACTCGTCTGAATGTTTGTATCCATCGCAGCTCGGCGTTTGGGCTGTGTTCGACTCGGCTACTGGGAACACCTCAGCTCACCTCCAGAAGTCTCCTGGCCTGGCTCCGCATGGATACTGGGGCACACTCAACTCAGCTCCCTGCACCAACTCAACATGCCTCCTTCTGTCCCCGCACCTCCCCTGTTTGAACCGCCTCAGCTTGGCTCCTTGGGCCAACTCGACTCCTGGTGGCAGCTCAGCTCGCATTCTGAGGCCAGCGAAGCTCGACTTTTGGGACACCTCCACTCTGTTTCTGGGACACACGCGCTCGGCTCCTGGGGCTCGCTGCGCCCAGCATGTGGGGCATCTTGGACCAACTCCTGAGCTGACTCTGCTGGGACCTCAGCGCAGCCTTCTTTGAACCGCCTCGGTTTGACTGCTTGCACCAAGTCACCTTGACTCCTGCTGGCAGCTCAGCTCGCATTCTGAGGCCAGCGAAGCTCCACTTTTGGGGACGCCTCCACTCGGTTCCTGGGACACACGCGCTCGGCTCCTGGGGCTCACTGCACACGGCATGTGGGGCATCTCGGACCAATTCCTCAGCTGACTCCGTTCAGACCTCGGCATAGCCTTGCCTTGTCTTTTGGTGCAAAGTCAGATGGGCTCCTTTGGCCAGCTCTGCCCAACTCCTTGGCTGGTTCATCGCAGCTCCTGGGATGGCTGGTGGAGGCTCCTACGCTGGCTCCGCAGGGTTCCTATACAGCTCCACTCCTTGCGCTATCTCAGCCTGGTTCCTCATGCGGTCCCAGCTCGCCTCCTTGGTCCAGCGCTGCTCTGCACCTGGGGCCACATCAGCTTGGCTCTTGTGACGGACTCACCTGAATGAATGTATCCAGCTCAGCTCGGCGTTCGGGCTGTGTTCGACTGGGCTACTGGAAACACCTCAGCTCGCCTCCCGGGACACCTCCGTAAGTCTCCTGGCCTGGCTCCGCATGGATCCTAGGGCACACTCAACTCAGCTCCCTGCACCAACTCAACATGCTACCTTCTGTCCCCGCACCTCCCGTGTTTGAACCGCCTCAGCTTGGCTCCTTGGGCCAGCACAACTTGGTTCCTGGTGGCAGCTCAGCTCGCATTCTGAGGCAGTGAAGCTCAACTTTTGGGACGTCTGCACTCGGTTCCTGGGACACACGCTCTCAGCCCCTGGGGCTCGCTGCACACGGCATGTGGGGCATCTCGGTCCATCTCCTGAGCTGACTCTGTTCGGACCTCGGCGTAGCCTTGCCTTGTCTTTTGGCACAAAGTCAGATGGGCTCCTGTGGCCAGCTCTGCCCAACTCCTTGGCTGGTTCATCGCAGCTCCTGGGATGCCGGGTGGAGGCTCCTACGCTGGCTCCGCAGGGTTCCTAGGGCCAGCTCCGCTCCTTGCGCTATCTCAGCCTGCTTCCTCATGCGGTCCCAGCTCGCCTCCTTGGTCCACCGCTGCTCTGCACCTGGGGCCGCATCAGCTTGGCTCTTCTGACGGACTCGTCTGAATGTTTGTATCCAGCGCAGCTCGGCGTTCGGGCTGTGTTCGACTGGGCTACTGGGAACACCTCAGCTCACCTCCAGAAGTCTCCTGGCCTGGTTCCGCATGGATGCTAGGGCACACTCAACTCAGCTCCCTGCACCAAATCAACATGCCTCCTTCTCTCCCCGCACCTCCCGTGTTTGAACCGCCTCAGCTTGGCTCCTTGGCCTGCTCAACTTAGCTCCTGGTGGCAGCTCAGCTCGCATTCTGAGGCCAGCGAAGCTCCACTTTTGGGGACGCCTCCACTCGGTTCCTGGGACACACACGCTCAGCTCCTGGGGCTCACTGCACACGGCATGTGGGGCATCTCGGACCAACTCCTCAGCTGACTCCGTTCAGACCTCGGCATAGCCTTGCCTTGTCTTTTGGCGCAAAGTCAGATGGGCTCCTGTGGCCAGCTCTGTCCAACTCCTTGGCCGGTTCATCGCAGCTCCTGGGATGCCGGGTGGAGGCTCCTACGCTGGCTCCGCAGGGTTCCTAGGGCCAGCTCCGCTCCTTGCGCTATCTCAGCCTGCTTCCTCATGCGGTCCCAGCTCGCCTCCTTGGTCCACCGCTGCTCTGCACCTGGGGCCGCATCAGCTTGGCTCTTGTGACGGACTCGTCTGAATGTTTGTATCCAGCGCAGCTCGGCGTTCGGGCTGTGTTCGACTGGGCTACTGGGAACACCTCAGCTCGCCTCCTGGGATACCTCCAGAAGGCTCCTGGCCTGGCTCTGCATCGATCCTACGGCACTCTCAACTCAGCTCCCTGCACCAACTCAACATGCCTCTTTCTGTCCCCGCACATCCCCTGTTTGAACCGCCTCAGCTTGGCTCCTTGGGCCAACTCAACTTGGCTCCCGGTGGCAGCTCAGCTCGCATTCTGAGGCCAGCGAAGCTCCACTTTTGGGGACGCCTCCACTCGGTTCCTGGGACACACGCGCTCGGCTCCTGGGGCTCACTGCACACGGCATGTGGGGCATCTCGGACCAACTCCTCAGCTGACTCTGTTCAGACCTCGGCATAGCCTTGCCTTGTCTTTTGGCGCAAAGTTAGATGGGCTCCTGTGGCCAGCTCTGCCCAACTCCTTGGCCAGTTCATCGTAGCTCCAGGGATGCCAGGTGGAGGCTCCTACGCTGGCTCCGCAGGGTTCCTAGGGCCAGCTCCGCTCCTTGCGCTATCTCAGCCTGCTTCCTCGTACAATCTGAGCTCGCCTCCTTGGTCCACCGCTGCTCTGCACCTGGGGCCACATCAGCTTGGCTCTTGTGAAGGACTCACCTGAATGAATGTATCCAGCGCAGCTCGGCGTTCGGGCTGTGTTCGACTGGGCTACTGGGAACACCTCAGCTCGCCTCCTGGGATACCTCCAGAAGGCTCCTGGCCTGGCTCTGCATCGATCCTACAGCACTCTCAACTCAGCTCCCTGCACCAACTCAACATGCCTCCTTCTGTCCCCGCACATCCCCTGTTTGAACCGCCTCAGCTTGGCTCCTTGGCCCGCTCAACTTGGCTCCCGGTGGCAGCTCAGCTCGCATTCTTAGGCCAGCGAAGCTCCACTTTTGGGGACGCCTCCACTCGGTTCCTGGGACACACGCCGCTCGGCTCCTGGGGCTCACTGCACACGGCATGTGGGGCATCTCGGACCAACTCCTCAGCTGACTCCGTTCAGACCTCGGCATAGCCTTGCCTTGTCTTTTGGCGCAAAGTCAGATGGGCTCCTGGGGCCAGCTCTGCCCAACTCCTTGGCCAGTTCATCGCAGCTCCTGGGATGCCTGGTGGAGGCTCCTACGCTGGCTCCGCAGGGTTCCTAGGGCCAGCTCCGCTCCTTGCGCTATCTCAGCCTGGTTCCTCATGCGGTCCCAGCTCGCCTCCTTGGTCCACCGCTGCTCTGCACCTGGGGCCGCATCAGCTTGGCTCTTGTGACGGATTCACGTGAATGTTTGTATCCAGCGCAGCTCGGCATTCGGGCTGTGTTCGACTCGGCTACTGGGAACACCTCAGCTCGCCTCCTGGGATACCTCCAGAAGGCTCCTGGCCTGGCTCTGCATCGATCCTACGGCACTCTCAACTCAGCTCCCTGCACCAACTCAACATGCCTCCTTCTCTCCCCGCACCTCCTGTGTTTCAAGTGCCTCAGCTTGGCTCCTTGGGCCAACCCAACTTGACTCCAGGTGGCAGCTCAGCTCAGATTCTGAGGCCAGTGAAGCTCCACTTTTGGGGACACCTCGACTCGGTTCCTGGGACACACGCCCTACGCTCCAGGGGCTTGCAGCAACCAGCCTGTGGGGCATCTTGGACCAAATCCTGAGCTGACTCCGTTCGGACCTCGGCGTAGCCTTGCCTTGTCTTTTGGCGCAAAGTCAGATGGGCTCCTGTGGCCAGCTCTGCCCAACTCCTTGGCCGGTTCATCGCAGCTCCTGGGATGCCGGGTGGAGGCTCCTACGCTGGCTCCGCAGGGTTCCTAGGGCCAGCTCTGCTCCTTGCGCTATCTCAGCCTGCTTCCTCGTACAATCTGAGCTCGTCTCCTTGGTCCAGCGCTGCTCTGCACCTGGGGCCGCATCAGCTTGGCTCTTGTGACGGACTCGTCTGAATGTTTTTATCCAGCGCAGCACGGCATTCGGGCTGTGTTCGACTGGGCTACTGGAAACACCTCAGCTAGCCTCCCGGGACACCTCCGTAAGGCTCCTGGCCTGGCTCCGCATGGATCCTAGGGCACACTCAACTCAGCTCCCTGCACCAACTCAACATGCTACCTTCTGCCGCCGCACCTCCCGTGTTTCAACAGCCTCAACTTGGCTCCTTGGGCCAGCTCAACTTGGCTCCTGGTGGCAGCTCAGCTCGCATTCTGAGGCAGTGAAGCTCAACTTTTGGGACGTCTGCACTCGGTTCCTGGGACACACGCTCTCAGCCCCTGGGGTTCGCTGCACACGGCATGTGGGGCATCTCGGTCCAACTCCTGAGCTGACTCTGTTCGGACCTCGGCGTAGCCTTGCCTTGTCTTTTGGCACAAAGTCAGATGGGCTCCTGTGGCCAGCTCTGCCCAACTCCTTGGCCGGTTCATCGCAGCTCCTGGGATGCCGGGCGGAGGATCCTACGCTGGCTCCGCAGGTTTCCTATACAGCTCCGCTCCTTGCGCTATCTCAGCCTGCTTCCTTGTACAATCTGAGCTCGCCTCCTTGGTCCACCGCTGCTCTGCACCTGGGGCCACATCAGCTTGGCTCTTGTGACGGACTCGTCTGAATGAATGTATCCAGCGCAGCTCGGCGTTCGGGCTGTGTTCGACTCGGCTACTGGAAAAACCTCAGCTCGCCTCCCGGGACACCTCCGTAAGGCTCCTGGCCTGGCTCCTCATGGATCCTAGGGCACACTCAACTCAGCTCCCTGCACCAACTCAACATGCTACCTTCTGCCGCCGCACCTCCCGTGTTTGACCCGCCTCATCTTGGCTCCATGGGCCAACTCGACTCCTGGTGGCAGCTCAGCTCGCATTCTGAGGCCAGCGAAGCTCGACTTTTGGGACGCCTCCACTGTTTCTGGGACACACGCGCTCGGCTCCTGGGGCTCGCTGCGCCCAGCATGTGGGGCATCTTGGACCAACTCCTGAGCTGACTCTGCTGGGACCTCAGCGCAGCCTTCTTTGAACCGCCTCGGTTTGACTGCTTGCACCAAGTCACCTCGACTCCTGCTGGCAGCTCAGCTCGCATTCTGAGGCCAGCGAAGCTCCACTTTTGGGGACGCCTCCACTCGGTTACTGGGACACACGCGTTCAGTTCCTGGGGCTCACTGCACACGGCATGTGGGGAATCTTGGACCAACTCTTGTGCTGACTCCGTTCAGACCTCGGCATAGCTTTCCCTTGTCTTTTGGCGCAAAGTCAGATGGGCTCCTGTGGCCAGCTCTGCCCAACTCCTTGGCCGGCACATCGCAGCTCCTGGGATGCCGGGTGGAGGCTCCTACGCTGGCTCCGCAGGGTTCCTAGGGCCAGCTCCGCTCCTTGCGCTATCTCAGCCTGCTTCCTCGTACAATCTGAGCTCGCCTCCTTGGTCCACCACTGCTCTGCACCTGGGGCCACATCAGCTTGGCTCTTGTGACGGACTCGTCTGAATGAATGTATCCAGCGCAGCTCGGCGTTTGGGCTGTGTTCGACTTGCCTCCTGGGACACCTCCAGACGTCTCCTCGCCTGGCTCTGCATCGATCCTAGGGCACACTCAACTCAGCTCCCTGCACCAACTCAACATGCCTCCTTCTCTCCCCGCACCTCCCGTGTTTCAACTGCCTCAACTTGGCTCCTTGGGCCAATCCACCTTGACTCCAGGTGGCAGCTCAGCTCAGATTCTGCGGCCAGCGAAGCTCCACTTTTGGGGACGCCTCCACTCGGTTCCTGGGACACACGCGCTCGGTTCCTGGGGCTCGCTGCACACGGCATGTGGGGCATCTCGGACCAACTCCTCAGCTGACTCCGTTCGGACCTCGGCGTAGCCTTGCCTTGTCTTTTGGCGCAAAGTCAGATGGGCTCCTGTGGCCAGCTCTGCCCAACTCCTTGGCCGGCACATCGCAGCTCCAGGGATGCCGGGTGGAGGCTCCTACACTGGCTCCGCAGGGTTCCTAGGGCCAGCTCCGCTCCTTGCGCTATCTCAGCCTGCTTCCTCATGCGGTCCCAGCTCGCCTCCTTGGTCCACCGCTGCTCTGCACCTGGGGCCGCATCAGCTTGGCTCTTGTGACGGACTCGTCTGAATGTTTGTATCCATCGCAGCTCGGCGTTCGGGCTGTGTTCGACTCGGCTACTGGGAACACCTCAGCTCTCCTCTAGAAGTCTCCTGGCCTGGCTCCGCATGGATCCTAGGGCACACTCAACTCAGCTCCCTGCACCAACTCAACATGCCTCCTTCTGTCCCCGCACCTCCCCTGTTTGAACCGCCTCAGCTTGGCTCCTTGGGCCAACTCGACTCCTGGTGGCAGCTCAGCTCGCATTCTGAGGCCAGCGAAGCTCGACTTTTGGGACGCCTCCACTCTGTTTCTGGGACACACGCGCTCGGCTCCTGGGGCTCGCTGCGCCCAGCATGTGGGGCATCTTGGACCAACTCCTGAGCTGACTCTGCTGGGACCTCAGCGCAGCCTTCTTTGAACCGCCTCGGTTTGACTGCTTGCACCAAGTCACCTCGACTCCTGCTGGCAGCTCAGCTCGCATTCTGAGGCCAGCGAAGCTCCACTTTTGGGGATGCCTCCACTCGGTTCCTGGGACACACGCGCTCGGCTCCTGGGGCTCACTCCATACGGCATGTGGGGAATCTTGGACCAACTCCTGAGCTGACTCCACTCAGACCTCGGCGCAGCTTTCCCTTGTCTTTTGGCGCAAAGTCAGATGGGTTCCTGTGGCCAGCTCTGCCCAAATCCTTGGCTAGTTCATCGCGGCTCCTGGGATGCCGGGTGGAGGCTCCTACGCTGGCTCCGCAGGGTTCCTAGGGCCAGCTCCGCTCCTTGCGCTATCTCAGCCTGCTTCCTCGTACAATCTGAGCTCGCCTCCTTGGTCCACCGCTGCTCTGCACCTGGGGCCGCATCAGCTTGGCTCTTGTGACTGACTCGCCTGAATGTTTGTATCCAGCGCAGCTCAGCGTTTGGGCTTTGTTCGACTCCACTCCTGGGAACGCCTCGTGTCCTGGGACGCCTCCGTAAGGCTCCTGGCCTGGCTCCTCATGGCTCCAAGGGCACTCTCAACTCAGCTCCCTTTACCAAGTCAACAAGCCTGCTTCTGCTGTCTCGGCACCACTTTTGCAACTGGCTTGTCTCGGCTCCTTGGGCCAACCCACCTTGACTCCCGATGGCAGCTCAGCTCATATCCCCAGGCCAACGAAGCTCGACTGCCTCCCCTCAGTTCCCAGTCTTTCTCAGTAAGGCTCCTCATCTTGCTCTGCATGGCTCCTGGGGTCAACTCAGCTCCTTGTACTTATTCACTCTATTTCCTAGTTCTAGCTGAGCTCTACTTTTAGCGACCTTTGCTTATCTGTGGATCATCACCTAGCATGGATCAGTGAATACAAATCATAAAACTGGATCTCACATCGTTATATTGTAATAGTCTAATTAGTTTGTAAATCTATTTGCATCCATGAACTGCTCCTTCTTGGTACATTCAGTGCAACTAAAGAAACCCCCCAAAGTCACATTTCTACTTTGTCACAAATTGAGACTTACAGACATAGAACACAGCAGTGCAAGTGTAAATGATCAGATACTTTGTTTATGTTATATAAGTATCAATAATACGAAGTCTGTACTACTTTTGTGTTCTTTACTAATCAACCATCAAAACATGAAGGTAACTTTATCCAATCTGTTTATCTCTAGTATGACAAAGAGGTACCAGATAGAGCACTTTAGTTTCTAAGAAAGAGCAGTGATAGTCTAGACACTTCAAAGTGCAAGTTTACAGGAGTGAATAAAGTCAGTCCTCTAACAAAGAAATAACAAAAATGTCAGCAGCATAGTCTTTAGAACAGTGTTCCTTTGTGGAAGCCCAAGCACTGTGTTCAGATATCTGGCACACTTAGCCATGAAAGTGCCAAAATACTGTGTTACATATGCTACATTTACTAAACAATAGTAGCAATGTCACCTGTAAACCATTCCTAGGATTTTGTGTGACTTAGGAGTCCAGGGACCTCCTAAAAAAGGTCTTAATTGCCAGAATTTTCTTTAAGATAATCTTACCATACAATGGTTTCTTCATCCATCTACCTTGAAGAACATCTACCTAGCCAGAAGGCACACCACATCTCAAGGGTCAAAACTACGCACATGACTCCCTCTCTGAAATGCTTATATACCAATGCATGGAGCATGAATAATAAACAGGAAGAGCTGGAGATCTGTGCGCGGTCGCAGGGCTACAATCTCATTGCAATTACTAAGACATGGTGGGACAGCTCACATGACTGGAATGCTGTCATGGATGGCTATGTACTTTTCAGGAAAGACAGGCCAGTGAGGCGTGGTGGTGGAGTTGCACTCCATGGGAGAGAGCAACTGGAATGCACCGAGCTCCCACTTAGGGAGGATGAAGAGAGGGTTGAGAGCTTATGGGTAAGGATTAAGGGGCAGGCAAATATGAGGGACACTGTTGTGGGTGTTTATTACAGGCCACCTGATCAGGATGGGGAGGCTGATGAGGCTTTCTAGAGACAGCTGAAGGTACCTCGCAATCGCAGGCCTTGGTTCTCATGGGGGACTTCGATCACCCCGATATCTGCTGGGCAGACCACGCAGCCAGGCACACACAGTCCAGGAGGCTCCTCCAGTGCATTGATGACAACTTCTTGACACAGGTGGTGCAGGAGGCAACAAGGAGAAGAGCACTCCTGGACCTGGTACTGACAAACACAGAGGGACTGGTGGGGGACGTTAAGGTTGGGGGCACCCTAGGTTGTAGTGATCATGAATTGATGGAGTTCAGGATCATGGGTACTACGCACAAAACAACAAGAAGTAAAATTACAACCTTGGATTTCAGGAGGGCTAACTTTGACCTCTTCAAGAAACTGCTTGGAGAGATCCCATGGGCTAGGGCTCTGGAAGGCAAAGGGGCTCATGAGAGCTGGATGGTATTCAAAGACCACTTTCTCCAAGCTCAGGATCGGTGCATCCCTAATAGAAAGAAATCACCCAAGGGACACAGGGGACCTGCATGGTTGAGCAGGGAGCTTCTGAAAAAGCTCAAGTGGAAGAAGGAAGTCTACAATACGTGGAAGAAGGGACTGACCCCTTGGGAGGATTACAGGAATGCTGCCAGAGTGTGCAGGGATGAAACAAGGAAAGCCAAGACCGCCTTAGAATTAAACCTGGCTAGGGATGTCAAGCTCAACAGGAAGGGCTTCTACAAGTATATTGGAAGCAAAAGGAAGAGCAGAGAAGTTGTGGGCCCACTGTTGAATGAGACAGGAGCCATGGGGACAGAGGATGCGGAGAAGGCGGAGTTACTGAATGCCTTCTTTGCTTCGGTCTTTACTGCTCGGCCCAGCCCTCAGGAGTCGCAGGCGTTGGGGGAAGTAATGGGGAAAGAAGAAGACTTCCCCTGGGTTGAGAAGGCAGATTTACTGAATGCCTTCTTTGCTTCGGTCTTTACTGCTCGGCCCAGCCCTCAGGAGTCCCAGGCGTTGGGGGAAGTAACGGGGAAAGAAGAAGACTTCCCCTGGGTTGAGAAGGATCGAGTGATGTACCAGTTAGATCAATTAGATACTCACAAGTCCATGGGACCCGATGGGATGCACCCGAGAGTCCTGAGGGAGCTGGCAGAAGTCATTGCTGGGCTGCTCTCCATCATCTTTGAAAGGTCCTGGAGAACAGGCGAGGTGCCTGAGGACTGGAGGAAAGCCAATGTCACTCCAGTCTTCAAAAAAGGCAAGCAGGAGGAGACAGGGAACTACAGGCCGGTCAGCCACACCTCCATCCTTGTAAAAATGAGGGAACAGCTCATTCTGGGTGTCATCTCAAGGCATGTGGAGGAAAAGAAAGCTATCAGAAGTACTCAACATGGATTCATCAAGGGGAAATCATGTCTGACTAATCTGCCTTCTATGACGGCATGACTGGATGGATAGATGAGGGGAGGGCGGTGGATGTGGTC
Organism: Larus michahellis; assembly: GCF_964199755.1. Lineage (NCBI taxonomy): Eukaryota > Metazoa > Chordata > Aves > Charadriiformes > Laridae > Larus > Larus michahellis. The sequence goes on from NW_027435902.1 coordinate 382,108, forward strand.
TACCTTGACTTCAGCAAGGCGTTCGACAAAGTCTTCCACAGCATCCTCGTAGGGAAGCTTAGGAAAAGTGGGCTTGATGAATGGACAGTAAGGTGGATAGATAACTGGTTGAAAGACAGAGCTCAGAGGGTCCTGATTAGGGGCACAGGGTCTAGTTGGAGGTCAGTGACAAGCGATGTTCCTCAGAGGTCAGTACTGGGTCCAGTCCTGTTCAACATATTCATCAATGACCTGGATGAGGGGATAGAGTGCACCCTCAGCAAGTTTGCTGATGACACAAAGCTGGGAGGGGTGGCTGACACACCAGAAGGCTGTGCCACCATCCAGAGAGACCTGGACAGGCTGGAGAGTTGGGCAAAGAGAAACCTTAGGAAATTCAACCAGGACAAGTGCAGGGTGCTGCACCTGGGGAGGAATAAACCCGTGCACCAGGACAGGTTGGGGGCTGACCTGCTGGAGAGCAGCTCTGTGGAAAGAGACCTGGGAGTCCTGGTGGACAACAGGATGACCATGAGCCAGCAATGTGCCCTTGTGGTCAAGAAGGCCAATGGCATCCTGGGGTGCATCAAGAAGAGTATGGCCAGCAGGTGGAGGGAGGTCATCCTCCCCCTCTACTCTGCCTTGGTGAGGCCGCACCTGGAGTGCTGTGTCCAGTTCTGGGCTCCCCAGTTCAAGAAGGACAGGAAACTGCTGGAGAGGGTGCAGTAGAGAGCTACCAAGATGCTGAGGGGACTGGAACACCTCTCTTATGAAGAAAGGCTGAGGGATTTGGGTCTCTTCAGTCTGGAAAAAAGACGGCTGAGGGGGGATCTTATCAACGTTTATAAATACTTAAAGGGTGGGTGTCAGGAGGATGGGGCCAGGCTCTTTTCAGTGGTGCCCAGTAACAGGACAAGAGGTAATGGGCACAAACTTGAGCATAGGAAGTTCCACCTAAACATGAGGAGGAACTTCTTTACTTTGAGAGTGGTAGAGCCTTGGCACAGGCTGCACAGAGAGCTGGTGGAGTCTCCAACTCTGGAGACATTCAAAACCCGCCTGGACGCGTTCCTGCGCAACCTGCTGTAGGTGACCCTGCTCTGGCAGGGGGGTTGGACTAGATGATCTCCAGAGGTCCCTTCCAATCCTATGATTCTATGATTCTATGAAAATGCTTGGCTAAAGCATGAACACTGCGCCACTGCTTTCAGAGCTGTCACCTAAAAACCATTCACCCAATGCCACCAGTGCTTGAGACCAGCAGAACAAAAAGACGCCGCCATGTCAGTTCTGTTTCTTGGAGCATCAACAGCCACGCTTCTCAGCTGCTCAGGGATTTACACTGAAACGGAAATGAAGCTGGCAGTGCTAGAATTCGGATCACAGAAAATTTGGGGTGTTTTGAGCTTGCTTTCACAAGTAGGGCAGAATTGGCTCCATCTAAAGTGGTGTCTCCGCTCCGGGCCTATAGGATCCTGACTGCTCTGAGTCATCGACTCTGGGTCAGGAGTGGAAAAGTACCAGCATATCCCAGTGTCCGAGTTGGGCCAGAGTGGAATAATACCTGACAAAAGTCAATTATCTTGGACCCTGTAAGGAGCAATTCCAGCGAGACCCTTTCAGCTCTCCCAGATTACAGTGGGCTGTGGCCAGCACCTCCCCCGAGTCGGGAGCCGCTTAGACAAACACCTCGAGGACTGGGCAGCCAGCGCAAGTCAACCCCCCTCGAGTCCCAGTTATCACCTACTGAGGAATGCCAGTGTATTGCGAGTATTTAAACTCAAAGAGGGAAATTTTAACTATAGGCAAGCCTCTCGTTCATCCCCCTCTCTCTATACACATCAGCTCCTATGAGAGTGGGTGTTCTCATGCTTTACTGGATCCAAATATTTGTCTGTGCGCACGTAAAAGAAAGATTCATAACACTCCCTAACATAGAGGGCCGCTCTACCGCCTCTCCTTCCTGGCCTATCATAGAATTAATCATAGAATCACAGAATGGTTTGGGTTGGAAGGGACCTTACAGCCCACCCAGTGCCACCCCCTGCCATGGGCAGGGACACCTCCCACCAGCCCAGGTTGCTCCAAGCCCCGTCCAACCTGGCCTTGAACCCCTCCAGGGATGGGGCAGCCACAGCTTCTCTGGGCAACCTGGGACAGGGGCTCACTGCCCTCACAGCCAAGAATTTCTTCCTCAGATCTAATCTAAATCTCCCCTCTTCCTGTGTAAAACCATTACCCCCCATCCTGTCACTGCACTCCCTGATCCAGAGTCCCTCCCCATCTCTCCTGGAGCCACTTACGTACTGGAAGGCTGCTATAAGGTCTCCCGGAAGCCCTTCTGAAGCGTTTATAGCCATCCAATGCAGCACTCCAGTCATGCTCCACCACGGTTCTGTGATGGCAGCTCTATCAGTTATACTGCTGCACAATGGCTTCCAGCTCCTCCTGTTCATTGCCCATGCTGCGTGCATTGGTGTAGATGCACTTCAGCTTTGCTATTGAACCTGTCACCTTTCTGGAGGGAGAAGGCCTAATTCCTACCTGACCTTTCCCAGGCGCTTTGGTGATTTCTAGCCCATCACTATCCCTTGTGTCTTTGCTATCGCGTGTCTCTCCATCCCCTACCTCCCCTGGGACAACAGACTGAAGGACCTCGCTAGCACACCATCCTACAAACTTTCAAGCAGCGCCAGAGCCAGGAGCATCTCCCAGCCCCCCACCGCATCCCCCCACGCCACGCCACATCACTCCATCCCACCCCAACCCGTGCCACGGCGCACTGAGATGGTAGAGACCATGCTGAGCCCCGTCACGAGCATCAGGAGTGAGGCCAGGTGAGCCGGGGAGGGACGTTGGAGAGCCCCCTGGCAGCAGCTCCGAGTCACCAGCACAGTCCCGCGATGTGGATCCCCAGTGACCTCCTGGGTCCCCAGTGACGGGACCCCCAATGCTGCTGGGGTGGCAGAGGCCGAGGCTGCACTCTGCCCAGACGATGCCAGACTGTGGTGCCCAGCACCCACTGACAGCTCCCGCAGCGCCTGCGCCCCCTTTTATAGTACACCCCCCGTGACATCACAGGGCAGTCAGAGCACACCTTTGTGATATCACGGGGCAGGCACCAGGGGCCTCATGATGCTACCAAAGTCCGTAACAAAATTATCACTCTCCAAACTAGGTTTGTAGTTTAGAAAGCCGACATTAGTCTAGTTCCAGCACCGGGTGCATGGGGGATCTCTCCTCCTGTCACACTCACCCATCGGAACGCTCCAGAAACTCTGCAGACACCCTGGTCATCTCCTCGAAGCCATGGAGGGTGAACACCTGGGCTGCTTCTTGCAGGTCGGGGCAGTACTAATAATAATCTGTGAGTCTCCAGATGCCGACGCAGTTTTCCAAGCACAGCTGGGATTTTAAGAACTCGCTGCACGGTCTGATGTTGCCCGTGACATTGAAATGCTCTGCTGCCATTAGCGGACTCTAAACATTGCCAGCCGTGCCCAGCACTGTCCCGGTGCAGGCGTACTCCATAAGGAGCTGCAGCATTTCAGGTGGAGTGTGGGAGATTTATTTGGGTAGTAGCGCATGAGGGGGATCGCACGAGGGGTCACAGGAAGGTTTGCACGAAGGTTTGTGGGGCACGAGGGAGGGATGGGGGGGTTGAGGGGGGATTTGGGAGGTGGGGGAGGGGTCATGCGAGGCAGCTCGTATGAAGATTTGCACGAGGATTCACACAAGGCCTTGCACGTGGGTTTCACGGGGCTGGGGGCGTGGGGGAGGGATTGATGCTGGATTTGGGGGTGGGGGAGGAGGGAGGGGGTTGGATTATGGCACACGAGGGGTTTCACACAAGAAATTGCATGAGGATTTGCACAAGGCCTTGCACCAGGATTCACACAAGGGTTTGGGAAGGGAAGAGAGATTGGGGAGGGGGGAGGGGGTTGGGTGGCAGCACATGATGGGGCTTGTACGAGGATTTGCATGAGGATTTCACACAAGGCCTTGCACAATGGTTCACCTAGAAGTTTGTGTGAGGGTTCGCTGGGCTTGTGGGTGGTGGGGGAGGGGTCTGAGGGGAAATGTGGGGGCGGGGGGTCATATGAGGGGGTTTTGCACAGGAGGATTTCCATGATGACTTGTTGGAGAGGGCTGGAGGGAGGGGGGGGGAGGGCATGTGGGGGGGTGGGGGAGGGGGTTGTGCATGGTGAGGGGTGGTTTTGGGGAGGAGTTGGGGGGGGTTCGGGGGGGCGTGATCTTAGAGGGAGATAGGGTGTGGTGCACTACGATTTACGCATGAGGGCTCGCACGAAGATTCACAGGAGGATTCACAGGACGCCTTGCACGAGGGTTCGCAGGGGGCTGGGTGGGTGGGGGAGGGGTTTCATGGGGGATTTGGTGGTGGGGAGGGGGAGAGGTCAGGTGTTGGCACATGAGGAGGCTCGCATAAGGATTTGCACGAGGTTTTTGTGGAGGGGTTAAAGATTGGGGTGTGGGGGAGGGGTTGAGGTGGAATTTAGGGAGGGGGGAGGGGTCAGGGAGGTGGATGATGGGGCATGAGGGGTCTCGCATGAGGCTTCACACGGTGCCTTGCACAAGGATTCACACAAGGATTCCCGGGAGGGGTTGGGGAGGCAGGTTGCAGGTTGGATAGGAACAGGATTTCGAGTGGGGGAGCGGTGTGGGAGCTGGGGGTTGGGAACAAGGGGGCTCACACGAGGATTTGTGCAAGGGTTCGTAGGGGGCTGGGGAGGGATGGGGGGTGGGTGGGGGAGGGGTTGGGAGGGATTTAGGTGTTGGGGAGGGAGTGGAGGATTTGCATGGGGATTCACAGGAGTGTTCATACGGGACCAGGGGGTTGGAGGTGTGGGAAAGGGGGGATTTAGGGGGTGGCACATGAAGGGCCTTCATGAGGACTTGCACAAGAGTTTGCACAAGGATTTACATGCGCGTTTGTAGGGGGGGGTGGGGGAGGGGTTTAGTGGGAATTTGGGAGAGGGGGAAAGATGTCGTGTGAGGGTTTTTTTCACAAGGGTTTGAATGAGGATTTCCAGGAGGGCTTGTGGTAGGGAGTTCTCCCCTCCTCAGAACATTTGCCAACGTTTCCTTCGGCTAGAGGCACTTCCAGCACAGGGAATGCCCCTGGGACTGATTCCTATGGATTATCCTCGGCATTGGCCCCGCATAATTCCCTGTGTCTCTGCCTGGAGGGGTTGGAGCGTGGGTTTAGAGGGGATTGGGGTGGGGTGGGGTGGCTTTGGGGGTGGGGGAGGGGTGGGGGAAGTTGGGGGTGAGGCATGAGGGGGCTTGCACAAAGATTTGCACGAGGGTTTGTGGGGGCTGGGGCTGGGGTTGAGGGGGGACTTAGGGGGTTGGGGGAGTGGGATGGATGGTGGCCCATGAGGCGATTTTTCAGGAGGATTCGCACGAGGCCTTGCACTAGGGTTCACCGGGAGCTGGGGGTGTTGGGGGGTCGAAGAGGGGGCTCACACGAGTGCTGGCACAAGGGCTTATAGCGGTTGGGGGGGCTTCGGGGTGGTATCTGAGGGGGAATTTGGGGGGTGTGGGAGGGGGTGGATGATGGTATGTGAGCGTTGGCACAGGGCTTGTCGGGGGTGGAAGACTGGGGTGTGGGGAGGGGGCTGAGGTGGGGTTCAGGGGCTGGGGGAGGTAGACGTCATGCAAGGGGACTTTGCACGGGGGTTTGCATGAGCGTTCGTAGGGGCCTGGGGGTGTTGTGGGTAGTGGGGTGTGCTGAAGGGGCATGGGGGAGCTGAGGAGACATTTTGGGGCCTTGCAGGGACTGAGGGGCCCCAGAGTGAGTTAAAGGGGACAATGGTGAGGGACTATGGGGGGCTAAGAGCACATTGGGGGTTGTTTAGGGGACATTTTGGGTGGCTGAGGTGACATTGGCGGGGGCGAGGGGGCCTGAGGGCACCCAGAGAGTGTTTAATGGAGCATAGGGGTGTTGAGAGGACACTGGAGAGGCTGAGCAGACGTTGGGGTGGGGCGGCTGAGGGGACCCGGGGCCGCTGAGGGGGCTGTGGGTGCTCGGGAGTCTGAGGGTACCCGGTGGGGTGTGAGGAGGACCTTGGGGGGGCCCATGGAGGGGTGAGGGGACGCTGGGGGACCCGGGGGCACACCAGCCTGAGGACGCTGAGCCGCCGCCGTGTGCCACTCCCACCCGAATGCCGCCGTGTGCTCCCCGCTGTGGCCACGCCCCCAGAAGTTAACGGCGGCCTGAGCCACGCCCCCACCCCTCGGCCCCACCCCGCTGTGCGCTTTACGGCTGCTTTGCGTCCGCGCTTTCCGGCCTCATTGCGACAGCGCCCGTTGGGCTGGCGGGGACCTGGTCGTCCGGGGAGTGACTGCCCCGCACGCACTCAGGGGAAACTGAGGCACACATAACCTTGAGGGTGGGGGGGGGGAGTGTCCTGGAGGGCCCCAGGCACCCAGGCAACTCCCATCCCTCCTCAATTCCCTCCCGCTCCCAGGGCGGGGGCACCCAGATGCCTGGGTCCCCTGGAGAGGAGCAGAGCGAGCACACCAAGGGGGGGGTTGTCCCCAGATTCGGAGGGGGGCACAGATGGGGGGCGGGGGCCTATTGGGGGGGTTCCCATAGATTTGGGGGTTGCTATTGGGGAGGGTGAGGGTCTCCCCAGTGCCGTGGCAGTGCCGGCACTTCCTGGTGAGGCCTGGGCACTGCTCAGGGGCTCCCCGCTGCTGCCCTTCGGAGCTGCTCCACGGCCAGGAGCAGGGTCGGGAGGCATCGGGGCTGCGCTGGGGGACTCTTGCTGACAGGCAGAGGAGGGGCACGTCAGAGAGGAGGATTGGGTGAGGAGCTGCAAAGAGCAGCCCTTTTTTCTGAGCTGAGAGCAAGCGGCAAGCGCCATGGAGGGCTGCTGCACCGTGGCCGTCAGCTTGGAGCTGAGCAGCTTATTCCCCTCCCTCCTGTATCTCTCCACCAAGGCTAAGAGGTTTAGGAGCTGCTTCCCGAGGGGTTGCACTGGGGCTGTTGGTGTCAAAAGCTGGAGCTGCTGGACTGTGGGGGTGGCTGGGCAGGGCTGGGGGGTGCAGCGAGAGCCCCTCCTGACGGCTCAAGGCACAGTGTGGCATCCCAGACTCCTGGGTTGTGATGCTGGGGCTGCCCTGAGCCCTGAGGCTCCCGTGGGAATGTCTTGGTGCCCTTGCGAGGGAAGCCATCCACAGCCAGCTTTCCCTGGGCGCTGGTACCTCTAAGGGTTCTGGCCCTGGGATGAAAAATTAGCCCGTCACCTTGGACTGGTCTCCTTTGGGAGAACCTCTCTTCCTCTCCACGGGGTCCTCTTGTGCCACCAGGCTGGCAGACCATGTTCTGGCCTCTGGGGTGCCATTCCTTTGTGGGGGTTAGGTGGCCACAGCCCTGGTTGTGAGTCCTTCCCATGTCCCCATTTCTGCTCCAGCCCTGCCCCAGGAGCAGAGTAAGGCTGGCAGTCTGAAATTGGGGCACAGCCCAGGTCCGCAGCCGTGATGGCAGTGTCTGGCTGGGCTGTTTGTGGATGCCTGCATCTGTCACCCCCTGGGCGAGGAGCATGTCGAGAGGCTGTGAGCTGGCTGTCCCCAAGCCTGACATCTCTTTCCCTCGCTTTACAGAGGTTGTGACTATCTGGGATGCTGTGTCTGCGTACATCCTGGGACAGCTGAAGCTGGACAAGGTGGGCTGGCGTCTTGGTCCCCCTTTGCCCTGGAGAGCCCGGGCCCCGGGGAGCAATCCCTCCCTGAGCATCCTGGCAGCACACCGAGAAGACCCCATATGCCAAGAGCTGCTACTTGGTCAACCAGGGGAGAAACCAAGTCCAGATCTAGCCTGAGAAAGCGTCTGGCAGACGATAGGACTTTGCCCTTTGCTGTGATCAGAGTGAAGAGACCAGGCAGAGACACAGGGCATTATGCTGGGCCAGTAATGCCAAGGATAATCCATAGGAATCAGTCCCAGGGGTATTCCCTGTGCTGCAAGTGCCTGAGATCCTCTCTAGCTAAGGGATGTTGGCAAATCCGTGCCCTGCATTTTGGTCACAACAACCCCGGGCAACGCTACAGGCTTGGGGCTGAGTGGCTGGAAAGCTGCCCGGCAGAAAAGGACCTGGGAGTGTTAGTGGACAGCCGGCTTAACATGAGCCAGCAGTGTGCCCAGGTGGCCAAGAGGGCCAATGGCATCCTGGCTTGTATCAGGAATAGCGTGGCCAGCAGGAGTAGGGAAGTCATCGTGCCTCTGTACTCGGCACTGGTGAGGCCTCACCTCGAGTGCTGTGTTCAGTTTTGGGCCCCTCACTACAGGAAAGACATTGAAGTGCTGGAGCGTGTCCAGAGGAGAGCCACCAAGCTGGTGAGGGGTCTGGAGAACAAGTCCTATGAAAAGAGGCTGAGGGAACTGGGCATGTTTAGTTTGGAGAAGAGGAGGCTGAGGGGAGACCTCATTGCCCTCTACAACTACCTGAAAGGAAACTATAGAGAGGCAGGGGTTGGCCTCTTCTCCCAAGGGAATAACGACAGGACCAGAGGAAATGGTATGAAGCTGCGGCAAGGGAGATTTAGATTAGATATTAGGAAGAATTTCTTTACTGAAAGAGTGGTCAGGCACTGGAACAACCTGCCCAGGGAGGTGGTGAAGTCATCATCCCTGGAGGTATTTAAGAAACGTGTAGACATGGCTCTTCAGGGCATGCTCTAGTGCCCAAGATTATTGGTTTGTGGTGGGGTGTTGTGTGTGGGGTTGTGGGTGTGGAGTTTAGTTGGTGGGTGCTTTTTTTTTGTGGTTTTTTTTTTTTTTTTTTTTTTAATGTGGTTGGACTCGATGATCTCAAAGGTCCCTTCCAACCACTAAGATTCTGTGATTCTGTGATTCTGTGAAAAGTTTTGAGGAGGGGAAGAAAACAAATGGAGAACATGGGCCTCTTCCACAGCTTTCCCTTTGCTCCTCTCTGAAGTCCTCACTCACCAGCCTTTGGTCTTTTTCCCGGGCAGGGCGTCCTGCTCCCAGGACTCGGGACCTTCACTATGGTCCAAGAGCGATTCCAGGGTGAAGAAGAGGTGTTTATGGCTCGAAGACCAGTCTTCCAGCTGAACATGGACAAGGCGTGTCTGCAGGAGCTCACGTTCCCCACAGGGGTTATCCCTGGTGAGAAGCCAGAGGCCACATGCCACTTCTCCACTCCGTGTCTAGGGGCAGGTGTGTGCTCTTTGGAAAGGGCCGGGAGAAACAAAGAGTTGCCTCCAAAGGTCGAGGGATGGCTTGAACGCCCCCAAAACAAACCACTCCCCAAGAGCTGTGTTGATAAATGACCTTTTCTGTGGCATTTTGTTACGAATCGTACATGGAAATTTAGCCTGCTGTAGCAGTGACGATGTTTCTCCTCCTTGCAGAGGATGTCGAGATCAAGCCACTGAACTACAGGTGACTATCACAAGCCACCTCCTTCCCGCGCCACATGGTGGAGGACTGCATGCGAGACACCATACTCCTCTACTCTTTCCAACTGAGGAACAAGCAGCACCTCTCCTTCGCCTTCAAAGACATTGGCGTTCTCTCCTGCCAAGACGGTGTCCTGTGCATGCGGTTTTATTACGACTACGTCACAGGGCTGGAGAGCAAGGCCAGCTGCATGGCACTGCTTCACACTGTAAGTTGCTCCACTTTTGAGGACGCCTCAGTGTCTTTGGGAAGCCAATCGCCGTTGGCCAGCCTGGATGTGGCAGGGCAGTGACATGCCTTTCTTTCCCCGTGCTCACCGCCACTGACTTCTGCCTTGGCAAAGAAAGTTTCTTCTGAGGTTTTGGGTCCTTGCCCTGTGAAAAGCCTGGCAGTGTTATATTGCGCAGTCTCAGGGTTTGCTCTGCAGCTTCTTCAGAGCAGAGCAAGGGCTAATGTTCATGGAGGAAGGTTTGGGAGAGGGCTGTTGAGAAGTGGCTTTCTTTTGAAGTAGGACACAGTGCCCGCTTCGTTTGGGAGCCAAGAAAAAACTGCCTTGGGAAGCTTCTAACAGCTCTGTGCCACTTTGCAGAGGCTGTGGGTGCGATGTGCAGTGGTCTCCGGTGGAGCGGCCACCACTTGGGGGATGCAGGCTGCTCCTGACCGCATGTTCCCAAGGTGAGTGCGGTTCCTCTGCAGCCCTCGACTGACTGAGCAGGCGGCTTCCCAGCTCCTGAGCAGGAGCGCATGTTGTTGGGGCTCAGCACTCAGCATTGAGTCAGGGATCAGTCCTGCAGTGACTGGTTTCTGGTGAACTAATGCTGAGTTTGGGCTACACCTGTATTCTCCCGGGGTGGCCAGGCATTGTGATCGTGTTTCTCATGCCCAGCCTGGCATCATTCCCATCAGAGAGAAGCAGCTGCACATGGAGAGGACTTTAAGCTACGTCTTCTGGTGTTGGGTGGAGATTGCAAATAAAACCTCTGCATGGCCACAAAGGGAAAGGGGTGCCATGCCTTGCACGACAGCCAGGAGGACTGGTGCTGGGGAGCTGCAGGGGGTAGGGGTCACCCTTCTTCAAACCTGTGTCATCACTTGCTTTCCAGTTTTCGATTCGTTGTGATCAGCACCGTGGTGGTGGAGGCTCTCGCCAACCAGCACAAGAAGGCTGCAGAACAGCAGAGGATCAGAAGAGGTATGGGAATGGGTCGCAGCTCTCCAGGTGGGGCCCTTCCCCATGCTGGGTGACCACAGCCTGGTTGAAACGCACTCCCCTTGGGGCTGCTCTAAAGAGCTTCCTCCTTTCCCAGGCAGAGTGTGGCATCCTGAGAAGCTGCTGCAAAGTTTTCCCTCCCCATGCTGTCAAGCCAGAGTCCAGGCAGAAGGCAGCAAGACCTGGGGGAGAAGACTTCTGCCAGGTAAGACCCTGGACCGGTCTTGGGACCTGCGTCTAACCTGCCATGAAATCAGCTCTTCCCAGCAGGACATTGCCCAGGAGTTACTTTGTTTGGTGCTGTTCTCCTTCAGGAAGCACGGTACGCACCAAGCATGCCAAGAGCTGCGCCTGTGCCAGGAGAAGATGTCAGGCACAATTGGGGCTGATGGCCACCGTTCCTGCCAGCTGTCCAGGTCAGGAAGATGTAGGTAAGATGCCCACAGAGCGGGCACCGACTGGTTGTCACAGGAAAAGGATTGAACTGCAGAAGGGAGGCGGGACGAGAGGGCCCATGAGGTCAAAAAGCACTGGGACTGCTGGAACAGTCACAACAACAGCTGAGGGAGAAAGACAATCAGGTGACCTCGCTGGGACAATGCTTCTGAGGTAGCATCTGCCTCAGAAAGACAAAGACAGACAGAGGCACTGGGAGGTTGTGGAGTGGGTGAGAAAGGTGCCTGGGAGAAAGGAGAGCATGTGGAGATGGGAATGGGAGACAGATGAAGGCGGAAAAGCCAGGGTGTTGGCAGTGAGGATGCTCCTGCTGTGCAGGTGCCTGTGATGCCATGGGTGGGTGAGTAGGCATTAGGGCAGGAGCAGGCTCCTGGCTTGTGTAGGTTCATGGGATGTCATATGGATTTGAGCTGTTACAGGGCCGGAGCAGGCTTCTGGCTTGTGCAGCTGTTTGCAGTGTCATAGGTGGATGAGCAGGTGATGGGGTAGAAGGAGGCACTTGGCTTGTTCATGTGCCTGAGTAGGTGACAAAGCTGGAGCAAGAACGTTCCATGTGCAGCTGCTTACGGTGTCACAAGTGCCTGAGTAGTTGACACGGCGTGTGCGAACTCCTGGCCTGTGCAGGTGCCTGTGATGCCATAGGTGGATGAGAAGGTGGTGGGGCAGGAGCAGGACATGGCTTGTACAGCTGCTCCTGATGTCCCTGGTGGCTAAGTAGCTGTTTGGGTATGGATGAACGCCTGGCTTTTGCAGGTGCTTGTGATGTCAGTGATGGCCTTGCAGCTAGAAGAAGTATGCAGCCGCTTCTCCAGCTGCTCTTTATGGGCTCGGTGGATGAGGAGGTGATAGGGTGGAAGCAGGCCCCTGGCTCGTTGTTTCAGGAGTGCACACAGCTGCCATCTAGATCACGGTAGGAATTTTGCAGGTGCCACCTCAACAGGGCAGAGAAGGTCGAGATGGGTGCCTCCAACGAGGGACGCCTACTGCAGATCTCACCCCCTAGTTGTACCCTTACAGTCAGGTTTCCCGGGACGTACCACCCATCATCTGATCCCCAACTGCAACCACTTAATCCTTGTTGGTGGTCTCTTGCTTTTTTACTGGTTTTCTTGGTAACCGGGCTGGCCTTTTTTCTGATGTTACCTCTTTCTCTTGGAATTGTTTCCTTGGTCCTTTTCTTCTTCATTATGCTTACATCTGCCAGTTTCCGCTAGTTCTGCGGTTTGTCCCCAGTCAGCTCCCAGTCAGCACCGTGGAGGCATTAGCCTTTGGGATGGAGGTGTGTTTTGGTATTATAATGACATTATAATGAGCAAAGTTTGCACAAAGGACAGCATTTCATCAAAATTTGACAAAATGTTGGCTCCAAGTATTGAGCGGGCAGCTAATGGGCAGCTTATCTGTTTCATGGTATCGTCCCATTCCCGTATCTGCTATACATCATAAGGTAAAGCCATGGAATAATTGCATCCTGCCCCATACCTCATGTAGCTTCACAAGCATCCTTATCAGGGAACCACAGATGCACAGATGTTGTATTCTTCATGCCCGCTGCGGCTATTTTCTACCTCAGAAGCCCACAAACCTTGGGGCTGCAGGCTTTCCTGGCACCTTTGTCCTCAAAACCACACTTTCTCACTTGGCGCAGCACCAGCCTCAAAAATTTCTATACGTCCAGAGATTGCTCCCATGCCCAAGGATCCAGGAGGGAAAACGGTGGCTTGTTCTAAAGCTCTCTGGGAACCACTTGTATGACCTCCACTCCTACTAGGATGCATCTTTTCTCACCTGATGATCTCAAGGGCCCAATATAATCAATCTGCTGGGAATGCCACAGTGTTTTCTTGTCCCGAATGTGTAAGGGAGGTGCCTTACTCGGATGATATTTACTGAGTCGTAGGCGACATTGTGAACAGGCAGTCACTACTTGTTTGCACAGCTTAGCTGATACGGGCCACCCTCAGGCCAGACCTTCCTGATACAGGTCAGCACGGCCTGTGTGGCCATGCTTAACATGTAACCATTCAAGTAAGCGTTCCCATTCCCGACCATCATCTACAATATCAATTTGCTGCAGCCACATGAGGCTATCTACCGGTTGGTTGAGCTGAGCAGTGATCGAGTTTGAACGATCATGGCCTTTTACCCAACCAATGCGCAACATTCTCTGTCCTCCTGTGTTCCAACAGTTACTTCCAACTATCTGTCTCCCAAACTGGGACTCTGTTCACCTGCCAATCATTGGCTGCTCAGTGACCATCCATTCGGTTCTCCTCTCCTGGTTGGCTCCTGCACCACCTGTGTCAAAAGGGATTTGTGCATGGGAGGGAGTCAAGTCCCTTTCTGTCTCCAGGGCTGAAAACACAGGAGGAGGTGACTCAGTTGACTCAGCTGCATCCCTTCCCTCTGCAGGGCTAACAGAGATCCCTCCCTGGCACTATCTGGGTGCCCTGTGTAACGATGGCACAAGGAAAGGCTGTTCTCATGCCCAGTTGTTTTCCCGATATGAGAAATGACACTGTTGGAAAGAAGCCTCTGTCCCTGGCTGAAGGAGGAAACATCAGCCATTCCTTCAGCCTGTTTCCCAGCACCTTCCCCTGGAGCTCCAGGGACACCTGGAGGGAGCCCAGTGGGGGCAGAGAAAGGGCTGCCTTGGGCTGGTCCTCTGCTGCTGAGCTGGGCCAGGCTCCTGGGACGGAGGGAGCTCCTGGCAAGTGGGCAGCGCTGCAGAGAGACAGCTGTGCCCAGGAGCCACGCCTCTGTGAAGTGCAGCAGGGCCAAGGGCACTGCCTGCAGGCACCAAGCGGAGAGGAGTGAGGCACAGACAGGGTGTGGAATAATTACTAAATTGGCTAAAAATACAAAAGTACAGCATTGTTCACACATTAAGGAACAGTATAAAATCAAGAGACTTCTGAGGTAGAAAATAGCTGCAGCTGGCATGAAGAATACAACACCCGTGGTTCCCTGATAAGCTACATGAGGTACGGGATGGGATGCAATTATTCCGCGGCTTTACCTTATGATGTATAGCAGATACGGGAATGGGACGATACCATGAAACAGATAAGCTGCCCATTAGCTGCCCGCTCGATACTCGAAGCCAACGTTTTGTCAAATTTTGATGAAATGCTGTCCTTTGTGCAAACTTTGCTCATTATAATGTCATTATAATACCAAAACACACTTCCATCCCAAAGGCTAATGCCTCCAAGCTGCGACCACTCCTTCTTGAGTCTGCGCCCTGAATTTCTCATAAACTATACCTTTAATTATGAAGCGAGAAAAATTTACACCAACCATAATAAAAGTATGTATGACTAAAGTCACTCAGACTCCATCTTGAAGATAAGAAATAGTATAAAAATAGCCCGAGAGAGGGGGGATACCCAGGGAAGACACCATCACGAAGAATTCCATCACTGACTTCTGGGATCAGTCGCCAGGCTGAGCCTCTCTTCCACCCCATAGGGACGCCTTTGGGTAAGACTTAGATCATACCGAGTGCTTTCTCGGGAAACTTAGAAATGTCTCTGGAGAATCTCTTTTCTACATTTATAGCCACGCTGTATCTTTATAACTTTGTCACGTGTTTTGTATATGTAACAATACTTCCATTTGCACGTGCTTTGCAGACAGTGTATTTATCACCGGCAATCCTAAGAACCTATATATCTGTTGTTTAAATTAACTGCACTTTTTTAAGTAGCTAGTCGTTTTGGTTTCTAACTGAACATGACCAAGACTCGAGAGTGGCCGTGCTAGTTCAGGAGCACGACTAGACTGAAGGTGCAGCCCACTATTAGTGTGTCCAAATCGTAATAGTTTAATACATATTAAATGCGATTGGACTGATAGTGCTGAATTGAGCATCACTCAGAATTTAAACCTAGCCGCACCTAGCCTCCCACCTCGGTGAGGAGCGTTAGAATGCAGGGGGGTTTATTATCTGCCAAAACCGCTTTGCCCCTTTTCTCACAACAGAATTTTGGTGTCGTTGGCAGGATTGCCATGGATAAACTGCTGCAAAAATATGATTGTGTCCCTTCCCAGGCTGGGAAGGAGTGGGCCCAAAAATTTTGGAAGGATGAAGAGAAAGTGATGGAATGTACTGAAGAGTGTTGGGCTTCACTAGAGCTCAGAGCGGGGAAAGGCAAAGGTGTGATCTGTGCGGTGTTAGGTGCCTGTTTATCTCATGCACAACCAGAAGCTAGGGAAACCCCTGCTCCTAATCTAATTTCTGCTGTAGAATATGCAACTCTGAAATCGGAAAATGAGGTGTTGAAGTCATCACTAGCTTTTCAGAAGGAGACAGGAGAAAAATTAAGAACTCAAGTTGGTAAGCTTGTGAGAGAGAATGAACGCTTAGGAAACCCTAATGCTATACTCGGGAATGAAGATCACCAACTTAAAATGTTATTGGAAAGGGTGACTGGGCTCTTAGATAAAATGCAGCCCTCGACCCAGGTCCAACAAATTCGTAAGTTAATGTGTTATCCAAGTTCCGGAACCCAGACTGGAGATTTTTGGTCTAATAGTGAAGATGAGGAAGAAGATGAGGAGGGAAGGACTTTTACTGTGAAATCCCGAGTCTTTCCTTTACGACCTCTGATTAAAACTGAAACCACAGTTGATGAGGATGATGATGAAGTCCGCAACACTGTGCGTACTATTCCTTGGACATGAACAGAGTTAGCGAAAATAAGGGAAAAATATTCGAGGCAGCCAGAAGAGTCGGCTGTTGAGTATGTGTGGCGAGTTTCTTCTGAAGGAGGAGATAGAATTATGTTGAGTGAGGAAGAAGCAGGAGACTCTTGGGGACCAGGAGTGTTTTTAACTACAATGGACGGGGATCATAATTATTCCCTAACTGCTTGAGCAGCCTATTGGGCAGGTGGTATTGATCTGCGAGAGAGGGGGGAGTCGTTAGAGATTAGAGCTCCAGGCTACTCTGATCTGTTTGCGGCAATACGGAAAGCAGTTTGTCTGCAAGCCATGTATGACAGGGAGGAATTTCGGAAATCCCCAATGTCAACCGCTATCGACCCCAATCGACTATCCCCTCTCATCCGTGGTCTTCCCAATTGCCTGAAACCATTCCTTGTCCGCATTCAAGATCGTATACGAGATGCTCGGGATGCTCATGGCCGGGGCCATTGTCCCTACATGCCCACCTGGAATGAATATGTACAGGAAATAGACCAATATGGGTGCCGAATGGGCTGGGCCAGCCTAACTAGTGAAAAATCCTCTGAACACCCCCGAAAGGTTCACCAAGTCCGAACTCACACTCAAAACCCCAAACCGGTGGAAAGGTTTAAGCCTGATAAGGACCAGAACGAGTTGTGGCGTAAAACCCTACAATTAGGGGTACCCCGACAATTCTTGCACGGTGTCCCTGCGGGAGATCTCCGTACGCTGGTCCAATCTCTTAACTAGAAAGAATAATGCGGCTGGGGAGAAAAGTCTAACCAGAGAATCCCCAAGCCATGAGAAAATTGTGCCTTCTGCATCGGTGCGTAATTTGATTGATTTGTCAGAGTCCCAGTCAAAAAACTCCTATCCCCAGGGAGGGCAGTGAGCCACCCTGTCCGGCCGGTACTAGCTATTCAATGGCTCTCTCATAAAGATTCTGAACCTATTATCACCATTCCTGTCGGACCCTGGAGGATGTCGGTAAACTTTATTATTGATACCAGAGCCCAAATGTCTGCAATCACTAACGAAACAGCACAACTTCTAGTTATAAATCCCACCAGACATAGAGTCAACTTCACAGGAGTTGATGGTGTGGTAAAAACATGCACCGTTGCAAAAATTAACCTCTGGTTGCCAGGAGACCAGCGAATGACTAGGGCGGAAGTGTTAGTGGGTGCCTCGTTTACTAACCTCCTAGGATTTTACGTGCTGCGTGGGCGAACGTGGAAATTCCCAGATGGAACTGTGTGGAGTTTTGCACGATGCGAAAAAGGAATAGACACAGTGAAATTGAGTCTGTTGGAAACTTCCATGCCTTTACCTCCCTCTAAAATCACTAACGTCCAGCAGTACCCACTGCCTGCACTTGCAGGAGCAGACGGGGTGGTATCAGATTTAGAAAAAAGAGACATCGTTAAGAGGACTCACTCACCTTATAATTCACTGGTGTGGCCAGTAAAGAAACCAACCGGGCAATGGCGTTTCATAGTAGATTACCGAAAGTTAAACGCCAGCACTGCACCCCTGACCGCCGCAGTTCCAAATATCGCAGAAATTGTGACAATGGCACAAGGAGCTGCCCATCCTTGGATGGCTGCCTTGGATGTTAAAGACATGTTTTTTATGATTCCCCTCCTTGAGCAGGACAAAGCACAGTTTGCATTCACGTGGAAAGGAGTCCAGTATACCTTTAACCGACTTCCACAAGGATACAAACATTCCCCCACCATTGCTCATAATGCTTTAGCTAAAGTGCTGTCAGAGATTCCTGTTTCACAGGGATGTATGGTATACCAATATATTGATGACATCCTAATAGGGGGAGAGAACCAAGAAAGTATAAAAGACATGATGGAAAACATCCGAAGAACATTACTTGATTTAGGATTGGAAATTCCAGACTCAAAGTGTCAGGGACCTGCACAGGAAGTTAAATTCCTGGGGGTCTGGTGGATTAAGGGAGCTGCTTCTGTCCCTCAGGATACCCTGGAAAAAATAGAGCATGGACAGAATCCATCCAGCATGAAGGAGTTACAGCAAGTTCTGGGAACTTTAAGCTATTGGCGTAAACACATCCCTGTCTTTTCCATCATTGCTCGCCCCCTTTATTGTTTGCTCAAAAAGGGTAAATCCTGGGAGTGGACTGAACAACATACTAATGCTCTGGAATTGCTAATAAAGGAGCTAAGGATATTCCAACAGCTTGATCCTATACATCCAACTGACCCTGTCCATGTAGAATTGTCGGAGGATTTTTAGTACAAAGGGGTCATCCTGTGAACACTCCAAGCACCGAAGAATTGCTAACAACTATGTAGGCTTTGCACCGAAGAATTGCTAAAAACTCTGTAGGCTTTGTTAGTTTGAAGGTTATGTGAAAACATTGTAGTGATGTTAGAAATGCTGAGACAACTAAGATATGAGAAAGTGTGCTGAACTCAGCGTGCCAAATGCAGAACTTCACCCAGGATATAGGAGGGGTGATTGTCCGCGTGGACAGATGCTTTAAGCCAATTATAATATGTTGCTTACCGCATGCACAGCTCGTGCAACCAATCGGCAAATTGTCGGCGTGTGATACAGAATCAGAACGTCTATAATAACTGAGCTATCTGTACAATAAACTGGCATTAACCTGATCATATTGGTCGTTGTGTTATTGTCCGAGCCTTCCGCGTCAACATAGAATGGAGGTTCAGTGAATATGGTTCCCATTGTAATTTATGGCAGAAGGGACCAGCAGGACTGAAGAGACCATTAGAATTTAGCTCTCACTCCTTTAATGATACTGAGAGCAGATATTCAGACCTTGAGAAGGGTTTACTGTCCCTGGTGCGAGCATTGCAACGAACAGAGCAGATAAGAAGAGAACAGAGTGTGATCATTCGGGGACTTTTCTGCCTCCTAGATGTGGTCTGTAAAGGGACAACACCACCAGCTGGCATTGCCCAGAAACCTACAGTTCAAAAGTGGTATGCTTATTTAGAAGGCATTAATGAAATCATGCCAATCTCTGAAGGCAGTATTAAAGTATCCAAGCTCCAAAAGAATATAGATGGTGCCCTATTGGTCCAATCCCCACCAAACAGACCATCTCCGATCCAAGAAGCACCTCCTCTGAAGGAAGGCAGTGGTATCACAGGAGTGTGGTTTACTGATGCATCATCTCACCGTGAGAACGATAAGTGGAAATACGAGGCCGTAGCACTGGAAGTAGCAACGAGAGAAAGAGCAATTGAAACAGGAGAAGGTAGTGCACAAGTAGGGGAACTCAGAGCTGTCCTAATAGCTGCACAACATGGGGCTGCTTATATTTACACTGACTCATATGCTGTTTTTAAAGGAGCCACTGAATGGATAGGTCACTGGGCAGACAACGATTGGCGGGTGAATAGAGTCCAGATTTGGGAATCGGACAGTTGGAAGCAACTGTTAGAAATAGGAGGACAGAGAACATTGCACATTGGTTGGGTAAAAGGCCATGATCATTCAAACTCGATCACTGCTCAATTCAACCAACAGGTAGATAGTCTCACACGGCTACAGCAAATTGACACTGTAGATGATGGTCGGGAATGGGAACGCTTACTTGAATGGTTACATGTTAAACGTGGCCACACAGGCCGTGCTGACCTGTATCAGGAAGGTCTAGCCCGGGGGTGGCCCGTGTCGGTTAAGCTGTGCGAACAAATAGTAACTGCCTGTTCACAATGTCGCCCACGACTCAGCAAAGATCATCCGAGTAAGGCGCCTCCCTTACACATTCGGGACAAGAAAACATTGTGGCATTCATGGCAGATTGACTATATTGGGCCCTTGAGATTATCAGGTGAGAAAAGATATGTCCTGGTAGGAGTGGAGATTATCTCCAGCCTCAGTATGGCCAGCAGTTTCAAATCAGCTACCGGGGATAACACAGTGAAAAGCCTAAAAGGGTGGTTCAGCACACTTCCCCTTTATCCCAAAGCTCATCATCAAGGGGCAGATTCTTAAGTCCGCTCAATAAGGTGTCATTGTCGGGGGTTTCAGATAGTGGCAGTGGAACCAGACTAGTCTGTGGAGTTGGGTCAGGTTCGACTATATCTATCTTGAGTTCGAGTAGCAGCGCTATTTCATCCTGTTGCCAATGACAGGTTACAAAAGTGGGTTCCACGAGGGTAAAATTATACCAACAATCTCCCTTATCAGTGATACAGTGTTTTGTTGTCATTGAGCGTGGGTTCTGAGGGCGAGATATTTCTATTCTTGTGGCCTTCTCACGGTTTGAGCTGTTGATCATTCTACATCCTACTTGGACTTCCTCTCCTGGCCTGCCTTTCAGGGTTGGGTACCAGCTATTCCAGGTCCACTCATGTTTTGAAAACACCTCATTTTCATGTAGGACTACAGTGGCCAGGCTCAATTTTCCTTCTCTTGTTCCTGCCATCGCATTGTGTTTTACATAAGCTTGAGACCACGGCCATTCTGGGTCTCTTTGAGTACAAACAACAGCGAGTAAAAAGGTAAAACTGAATAGCATCAATTCCATCTGCCAATTCGTCATTTTAAAATTTAGGCCTCCAGATGGACATACATAATAAAAATAATATTATTGCCAGGATCAATGTCAGGATACCCTGGAGACACTCGAGGTTAGTGTAGGCCAATGCGTCTGTCCACGTACAGTTCATCCAAGGTTCCTGTAAGACACAAAGGAAAAGAAAATCTGCTCCGTCTCATTTGACCGACGGGGTTAAAAAGAGGGCGAGATCCACCGGGTGCTGATCCGGTGTATCTTCCCTGAACAGTCTTTGGCTTCCCATGCATGGGGGTTTTTGGGAGTAGCTAGCACCATTGGTACTGTGCCAATTTGAGGCATTTTCACTAACACAGGTCACCCAGGGTGAAATTGTCCTAGGTATTTTCGTGGTTCATTGGGAACTTTTGGAGTGATGATATCGGCAGATACACAGAAAGCTTTCATTTTAGGACAGCCATCTCCACTCCATCTGTTATTTAATTGATAGATGGCATCATCCAATCGCAAATGCCAACCAGGTTCATGAGTTTTTGCAAAACGCTTAACTAATCCATTGGTGCGTTCAACAATGCCATTAGCCTGAGGATAATAGGGAGTATGAAATACCCATCGAATCCCTTCTTCTTTGGCCCAATCTTGTACCACTGTAGCGGTAAAGTGTGAACCGTTATCACTTTGGATTTCCTCAGGAAGGGGAAGTGTGCTGAACCACCCTTTTAGGCCTTTCACTGTGTTGTCCCCAGTAGCTGATTTGAAGCTGGTGGCCATAGTGAGGCCAGAGATAATCTCCACTCCGACTAGGACGTATCTTTTCTCACCTGATGATCTCAAGGGCCCAATATAATCAATTTGCCATGAATGCCACAATGTTTTCTTGTCCCGAATGTGTAAGGGAGGCGCCTTACTCGGATGATCTTTATTGAGTCGTAGGCGACATTGTGAACAGGCAGTTACTACTTGTTCACACAGCTTAACCGACACGGGCCACCCCCGGGCTAGACCTTCCTAATACAGATCAGCACGGCCTGTATGGCCACGCTTAATTTGTAACCATTCGAGTAAGCGTTCCCATTCCTGACCATCATCTACAATGTCAATTTGCTGCAGCCACATGAGGCTATCTACCTGTTGGTTGAACTGAGCAGTGATCGAGTTTGAACGATCATGGCCTTTTACCCAACCAATGTGCAATGTTCTCTGTCCTCCTATTTCCAACAGTTGCTTCCAACTGTCCGATTCCCAAATCTGGACTCTATTCACCCGCCAATCGTTGTCTGCCCAGTGACCTATCCATTCAGTGGCTCCTTTAAAAACAGCATATGAATCAGTGTAAATGTAAGTAGCCCCATGTTGTGCAGCTAGTAGGACGGCTCTGAGTTCCCCTACTTGTGCGCTACCTTCTCCTGTTTCAATTGCTCTTTCCCCCGTTGCTACTTCCAGCGCTACGGCCTTGTATTTCCACTTATTGTTCTCACGGTGAGATGACGCATCAGTAAACCACACTCCTGTAAGATCACTGCCTTCCTTCAGAGGAGGTGCTTCTTGGATTGGAGATGGTCTGTTTGGTGGGGATTGGAACAATAGGGCACCATCTATATCCTTCTGGAGCTTGGATACTTTGATACTACCTTCAGAGATTGGCATGATTTCATTAATGCCTTCTAAATAAGCATACCACTTTCGAACTGTGGGTTTCTGGGCAATGCCGGCTGGTGGTGCTGTCCCTTTACGGACCACATCTAGGAGGCGAAAAGGTCCCCGAACAATCACGCTCTGTTCTCTTCTTATCTGCTCTGTTCGTTGCAATGCTCGCACCAGGGACAGTAAACCCTTCTCAAGGTCTGAATATCTGCTCTCAGTATCATTAAAGGAGTGAGAGCTAAATTCTAATGGTGTCTCCGGTCCTGCTGGTCCCTGTTGCCATAAGTTACAATGAGAACCATGTTCGCTGAACCCCCATTCTACATAGACAGGGTCAGATGGATGTATGGGGCCAAGTTGTTGGAATAACCTTAGCTCTTTTATTAGCAATTCTAGTGTATTAGTATGTTGTTCAGTCCACTCCCAGGATTTACCTTTTTTGAGTAAACAATAAAGGGGGCAAGCAATGATGGAAAAGACAGGGATGTGTTTACGCCAATAACTTAAAGTTCCTAGGACTTGCTGTAACTCCTTCATGCTGGAAGGATTCTGTCCATGTTCTATTTTTTTCAGGGTATCCTGAGGGACAGAAGCAGCTCCCTTAATCCACCAGACCCCCAGGAATTTAACTTCCTCTGCGGGTCCCTGACATTTTGAGTCTGGAATTTCCAATCCCAAATCTGGTAATGTTTTTCGGATGTTTTGCATCATGTCTTGTACACTTGCTTGGCTCTCTCCCCCTATTAAGATGTCATCAATATATTGGTATACCGTACATCCCTGTGAAACAGGAATCTCTGATAGCACTTTAGCTAAAGCATTATGAGCAATGGTGGGGGAATGTTTGTATCCTTGTGGAAGTCGGTTAAAGGTATATTGGACTCCTTTCCACGTGAATGCAAACTGTGCTTTGTCCTGCTCAAGGAGGGGAATCATAAAAAAACATGTCTTTTACATCTAAGGCAGCCATCCAAGGATGGGCAGCTCCTTGTATCGTCACAATTTCCGCGATATTTGGAACCGCAGCGGTCAGGGGTGCAGTGCTGGCGTTTAACTTTCGGTAATCTACTGTGAAACGCCATTGCCCGGTTGGTTTCTTTACTGGCCACACCGGTGAATTATGAGGCGGGTGAGTCCTCTTAATGATGTTTCTTTTTTCTAAATCTGATACCACCCCGTCTGCTCCTGCAAGTGCAGCTGCAGGCAGTGGGTACTGTCGGACGTTGGTAATTTTAGAGGGAGGCAAAGGTATAGATGCTTCTAATAGGCCCAGTTTAACTGTGTCTAATCCTTTTTTGCGTCCTGCAAAACTCCACACAGTTCCATCTGGGAATTTCCACATTCGCCCACGCAGCACGTCAAATCCTAGGAGGTTAGTACGTGAGGCACCCACTAACACTTCTGCCCTAGTCATTCGCTGCTCTCCCGGCAACCAGAGGTTAATTTTTGCAGTGGGGCACGTTTTTACCACACCATCAATTCCTGTGAAGTTGACTCTGCGTCTGGTGGGATTTATACCTAGAAGTTGTGCTGTTTCGTTAGTGATTGCAGACATTTGGGCTCCGGTATCGATAATAAAATTTACCAATATCTTCCGGGGTCCAACAGGAATGACAATAACGGGTTCGGAGTCTTTATGTGAGAGCCATTGAATTGCTAGTACCTGCCGGACAGGGTGGCTCACTGCCCTCCCCGGGGATAGGAGTTTTTTGGCTGGGACTCTGACAAATCAATCAAGTTACGTTCCGGTGCAGATGGCACAATTTTCTCACGACTTGGGGATTCTCTGGTTAGACTTTTCTCCCCAGACGCATTATTCTTTCTAGTTAAGAGATTGGACTAGTGTACGGAGATCTCCCCTAGGGACACCGTGCAAGAATTGTCGGGGCACCCCTAATTGTAGGGTTTTACGCCACAACTCATTTCAGTCCTTATCAGGCTTAAACCTTTCTTCCGATTTAGGGTTTTGAGTGTGAGTTCGGACTTGGCGAACCTTTCGGGGGTGTTCGGAGTATTTCTCACTAGTTAGGCTGGCCCAGCCCATTCGGCGCCCATATTGATCTATTTCCTGTACATATTCATTCCAGGTGGGCATGTAGTGACGACGGCCCCGCCCATGAGCACCCCGAGCATCCCGTATACGATCTTGAGTGCGAACAAGGAACGGTTTCAGGCAATTGGGAAGACCACGGATGAGAGGGGCTAATCGATCGGGGTCGATAGGGGCTGACATTGGGGATTTCCGAAATTCCTCTCTGTCATACATGGCTTGCAGACAAGCTGCTTTCCGTACAGCCGCAAACAGATCAGAGTAGCCCGTAGCTCTAATCTCTAACGGCTCCCCCCTCTCTCGCGGATCCATACCCCCTGCCCAATAGGCTGCTCGAGCAGTTAGGGAATAATTATGATCCCCAGGCATAGTGGTTAAAAACACTCCTGGTCCCCAAGAGTCTCCTGCTTCTTCCTCACTCAGCATAATTCTGTCCCCCCCTCAGAAGAAACTCGCCACACGTACTCAACAGCTGACTCTTCTGGTTGCCTCGAATATTTCTCCCTTATTTATGTTAACTCGGTTGGTGTCCATGGAACGGTACGCACAGTGGTGTGAATTTCATCATCGTCGTCAACCGCAGTTTCAGTTTTAACCAGAGGACGTAAAGGAAAAACTTGGGATTTCAAAGTAAAAGTCCTTTCCTCCTCATCTTCTTCGCCATCCTCACTATTAGACAAAAAATCTCCGGTCTGGGTTCCGGAATTTGGATAACACATTAACTTACGAATCTGTTGGACCTGGGTCGAGGGCTGCATTTTATCTAAGAGGCCAGTCACCCTTTCTAATAACATTTTAAGTTGGTTTCCTAAATATTCATTCTCACTCACAAGCTTATCAACTTGAGTTCTTAATTTTTCTCCTGTCTCCTTTTGCAAGGCTAATGATGACTTCAGCACCTCATTCTCCGATTTCAGGGTTGCATATTCTACAGCTGAAATCAGATTAGGAGCAGGGGTTTCTCTAGCTTCTTGTTGTGCACAAGATAAACAGGCGCCTAACACAGCACAAATCACACCCTTGCCTTTCCCCGCTCTGAGCTTCTGTGAAACCCGACACTCTTCAATACGTTCCACCACTTTCTCTTCATCCTTCCAAAATTTTTGGGCCCACTCCTTCCCAGCCTGGGAAGGGGCACAATCATATTTTTGCAGCAGTTTATCCATGGCAATCCCGCCGGACTACGCCAAATTCTGTTGCGTGAAACGGGGCCAAGCAGTTTTGGCAGAAGATAAACCCCCTTGCGTTCTAACACTCCTCACCGAGGTGGGAGGCCAGGTGCGGCTAGGTTTAAATTCTGAGTGATGCCCAATTCAGCACTATCAGTCCAATCGCGTTTAATATGTGTTAAACTATTACGATTTGGATACACTAATAGTGGACTGCACCTTCAGTCTAGTCGTGCTCCTGAACTAGCACGGCCTCTCTCAAGTTTTGGTCGCGTTCAGTGAGAAAGCGAAACGACTAGCTACTGAAACAGTGCAGTTAATTTAAACAACAGATATACAGGTTCTTTAGGATTGCCGGTGATAAATACACTGTCTGCAAAGCACGTGCAAATAAGGATATTGTTAAGTATACAAACGCGCAACAAAATTATAAACGATACAGCCTGGCTATAAATGTAGGGTAGAGATTCTCTAGAGAAATGTCTAAGTCCCCGAGAAAGCGCTCGGTGTAATCGAAGTCTTACCCAAAGGCGTCCCTATGGGGGGGAAGAGAGGCTCAGCCCGTTGACTGATCCCGGAAATCAGCGGTGGAATTCTTCGCGATGGTGTCTTCCCTGACATCCCCTCTCTCTTGGGCTATTTTTATATTATTTTTTTATCTTCAAAGTGGAGTTTGAGTGACTTTAGTCATACGTACTTTTATTATGATTAATGTATTCAAGGAGCAGTGTTCACACCTCGGGGGCGGATAGCCTCCGGGATGGAGGTGTGTTTTGGTACATTGTGGTGAGCAAAGTTTGCACAAAAGGACAGCATTTCATCAACATTTGACGAAATGTTGGCTCGGGTAGCATGTAGGCCGCTTATCAGTTCCGTAGTACCATCTCGTCCCCATATCTGCTATTCGTCACAAGGGAAGGCCACGGAACAAGCGTGTTCCGTTCCATCCCTCGTGTAGTTTCGCAAACAAACTTGTACAGGGAATCACAGATGTTGCATTCTTCGTGTGCTAGCTGCGGCTGTGTTCTACCTCAGAAGCCTCTTGATTTTATGACTTTCCTTAATGTGTGAACAATGCTGTATCTTTGTATTCTTGGCCAATTTAGTAATTATTCCACAGATGGCTAATAGGAAAGTATTCTCCAACGATCTCTCTGGTCTGTACAAAAGGCAGAACGCATCTGGAGTCACTTCTAGCTCTGGGGGTTGTGATAACACCATCCTTGAAACTTCAGATAGAATTGTTTTTCAGAAGACCGGAAAGAAAATTTTCTTCAGCAGAACACCCTCTCTGGTACATGCAACTGGGACAGCACTCTGAGCAACTCGCCTAGGTGTGTTCTTCTGAAGTACGTAAGATTATGGGTCATTTGAAGTTACATCATAAAATAGATAGACTAAACAACCTGCCCACAGCCAAAAAAAGTACAAGCGAGCCATGAAACCAAGGACATTACCTGATCGTTATACATCCCTGGTTTTTATATATCGCATAACAGCCTACCGATGTCAGGAGCATACTCAAGTCACAGATCCACAAAGACAGGCTTCTGAATGTCTAAGTTAGCCTGAAATTTTGATTTCCAGCTTACTAATGTACCGGGAATGTTGTGATCTGTGTGAGCATTTAGGTAAAGCCTGTAATTGCAGAAGTGAAGCTGTGGAGGCATTCTTTCAGAGCCTCAAGGAAGCTGTTCACGGTAGAAACCAGAACACGTAAAAGTCACAGCAAAAGAACCCTGCACATAATAACCTTACAGCCTGTGAAAGACAAGGAATGCCACTACAAGTATTTCTCGGCTATCGGAACACAGTCACAAAATAAAATGTACTTTCACCAAAATTTGGAATAGATTTTAAAATTAAACACATTTTAAAATGAAAAGTGTGCAATGAAATGTTATCTGAAATTTTCATACAGATTCTTTTCTACTAGAAGTTGAAAGTTGCTTTTGACTCTTGAAAAATACAGAAAAATACTAAACACCACAGGAAAATGCAGACCGATGAAAATAGAAATGAAATAAATTGCTCGTTCATACCTTAAGTTCCTCAGTTTGCTGCTTCACTGTCTCCAGACCTGTTCCAGCTGGGGACATAGATGCCAACCCGCTGCCAGCAATGTCCCCCCAGTCAAACATTGCCTGAAAATCACAGTACGAAACTGAAGCATGAGCAGAGAAATAGTGTCAGATTTCAAAGTCGCATTAAGTAAAATACCAGAATTTTTTACTCCAGAGAACAAGATTGCTGTGCGCTTTGAAAACAAAACAAAGCAAACCAAAACCAAACAGCTTTCTCCAGCGGAACCTAGGGGTTTTTGCAATACAAGGGATCCAGTATTAACTAAAGTATTCCACGTAATGGTTACGAGAATGTACATGCTGCAAGACTGAACCCCTATTAGCAGCAATATCCTGCCAGTACTATTCATGCGGACTAGTACTCTACCAGTACTCTATTCTGGAGTAAAATCAGCAATTTTTATGAATACCCCAAAAGGTAAATACAAGACAAACTCTGTTCTGCACTCCTTCGGAGCAAAGATGGAAGGTGGTAGCTGAATGATAACACACTTTAAATGATGATGACAAATGAACTTCTGTTGAAGGATAACGGTATCTGTATCAGGAAGATGGAACGCGACCCATTCAGTACAGATTAGACAGTGATGGCCAATACCTGAGCTTGACTGAATCTCCTCAGGATAAGGCAGCTGGAACTTCAAAAAACAAATGAAGTCTCCCCAGATCTGAGGCTTTGTGGGTACTTCCCTTACTCCTGATATAATGCAGAACAACCTCACGAACACTCCACTTAAAGATTAAGAACACTATAGCACTCTGGGCAATTAATTACATAGAGGAAAAAATACCTCTGCCAGGCCCTTTTTCCTCCTGCCTGTTATCTGTGATTCATGACGGAGAAGGGCTTAGGACGGCTTCTCAGAGCTGCCCACTGCTACACAACTCCTTGGCAAAAGGAGAACTAACCCCCCCAACACGCTCAACAGGGTGAGGCAGCTGTAGCTAACAATCTGCCCACAATACTTTTAATATTGTCTATTGAAATGAGCGTAAGGCGGCAGTTACATACAGTTCTTGTACAAAGTACCAAGCTTGTAGGATGCACAACGTGCAGCCCCAGGAAATACAAAGCTCTTAAAGCAACGGCAATGTTCCTAATGTAACCCTACAAGTCAACCTCTGGGCAGTATGAAAATAAGAGACCTTGGAGAAAAAAACATGGAAAACAAGGTATTGCATTATTATTAAGATGTGTTCTGCTGCTCGGTCTGCACCGAACACACAAGCAACTGCCCTCAGTGTCAGGTGAAACTCTGTTTTTAAAGATCCAATGAACCAAGACAGACAGTAATTCCACTGGGCAAAAAGACAGCTTTGCAAAATCTGACCATGAAAACCCTTCTACTGTTTCCATCTTCCAGCCATTCACTGACAAAAGACATGAGGCCTGCCACTCAGCCAAAACTTGCAAAGAATAGGCAAAAAAATGAAATAAAATACAGCACATATAGAGAAAAGATATCTTAAAAAACCACTGGAAAGTTTACCTACCGATTTTAAAAGTGAATCATCTTCCAAAGTATTGTGATTGGATAAATTACACTAAGAATTAGTATGATGGTCCAGTATGTCTATATTCTTAGTATAATTATGCTAAGAATTCGTGTAATGGTCCAGTAACATTATGTTAATATTTTGGGCTTAAAATAGTCAAACTGAAATATTTCACTTATAAAAAAGGTGGAATAAAATTGAAGTTCTTTCACTGCCCTCCACTCAAAGAAAACAGCTGCAGGTGAGTATACGGACCTGTATTCTGTTCCTTTCCGATCATGTAAACGTGTCACACCTTCAACTCGCCTATTATGTTACGTACTGACTGCCACCAGGAAATGTGAGCAGGATTACTATAAACTTGTGTCTTACCAATAAAGGGGACATCAATTTCGAATCTATACATAGAGGAGTATATGAACAACTACATGCAGAAAACAACCCAAACAGACTTAGTCTTCAATGGAAGAAAAACCTCCAACCCAACCAACCCCGAGAAAAAATATCTGCCTACTGAAGAAAACAGTCGCTAGAATCAGTGACACATGTCACCTTCCCAATCACGTAACATTTTTGACTACAACCACATTAAGTCCTATTGACTCAAGATTGGGTTAGGTGTATCACACCATCTTACCTGCAGTCCTTCTTGGTATGGAACAGCTGCCTGCAGAGCTTCAACAAGCTTATCTGCCCGGTCTTTCCTTGTTTTGATTAAGGCATCCCAGGCAGAATTCAGCTGCAAATAGGTGAAATTCACTCCAATGGACAAAAGAATGTTACTGCTGCTGTATAATGTGCGTTCACTCATTATTCACTCATCAATAACACCAATAAACTAAGCATGAATAGTTCACATTAATTCCATGTTAAAACTCTTGTTCTCCTTATCACTGCATAGTTACTTTCCTTCAGAATGCACTCGACGTTCTGTATGGCAAAAGCTGTAAAATTCAATACTGATTATTGAATAGTTTCATTAACATACGGATTACAGTCAATATGGGAAATAGTATTATTAAATCATTTGGAACTGCATCCTTATCAAAAAGGTAGCTTAAAAGAAACACACTGCTGAACACTGGAGAAACTGTCAGTACTCTGTAGTCATCCAAGCAGCATTGTCTCAGTCAAGATGTCGCACTTGGCATAAACCAGATACATTTCAAATTTATTCCAGCATTCCTATTGCAAAAAGTAGCCATCTATTGCAGTAATCAGTGACTATTTCCACAAAAAAACCTTTCTGTCTTTTACAGAACTTTTAACCCATAAATCAATACAACAAAATCGTCTATACATTCTGAACTAATACGAGCCAAGATCCATTTACTTGAAAAGCAAACCTTACGTTATCATAAAAGCTTCAGGGGTATCTTACATTTGCCGCAAAATGTAATTTTGCAGGATTCGGCCTGTGGTTTCTTTAAAGTCCCTTGGACTTACAATCTGACGCTTAAAACACAAGCATCCCTTTGCAGGGTCAGAGTGAAATCACCTGACACCAGTGAACAGAAAGGTAAGTGAATACAGGAAACGGTTTTCCATTCACATTAAGAACCATTTTTTTTTTGAATACAACAATAAAATCATTTGATCTTGTCCACGATCTACTATTGGGTAAACAACTCCAGTAAACAAGTATTCCAGATCAGATTACGTGTTAAAATTGCCTGACATTAATCTTCTACTTAACAAACAAATCCCAGCTAATGGCATAGCCCAGGGAAAATGCAAAAATAGAAGCTCATCTGAAGGGCCTCTCATGCAAGCAGAATGATTGGGGGGACAATCCTGTAAGTAAAGCAAGCATGATTTGGCTCACAGTGACTGGTCAAGCTAGTTTGTCAAGCTCATGTTACATAGCTAGTCTTAATAGAGCCTGTTTGTTCATTGTGGACATAATAGGAAGACAAATGAGTGGACCCACTGTTTACCAGTACATAATAGTGGCATATCTTCATTAACTGGTCCCAGAGTAAAGAAAAAAAAAACCAGTATATCTTCATTAACTGGTCCCAGAGTAAAGAAAAAAAAACAGAGTAAATCTTTGAAGCCAGGGTTCATCCTATCTAACTGGAGTCGCTTAATTGAGGCAGCTAAAAACACCCCAAACCTAGTTACTCTGTGCTCAGCAGGGAGAGAGGTCTGTCCAGTAGCCATATGGGTTTGACCTCACTGCACAGTGCGAGCTGCACACTCAGCCTGGGGCCTCTGTGCAGAAGAGAGAGAGAGAAACCAAGAGGCCCAGGGAGCAGGAAAGAAGGGCGACGGGGAAAGTAGAGGGAGAGGAAGGATGACAGAGAGAGAGAGGGACTTGGAGAAAAGAGAAAGGGCGACAGGGAGCCGAGCACAGCAAGAGAGAGGAAGGGAGGTACAGGGAGGCGAAAAACAGGACCCAGGGGGAAAAGGGAAGGGCAGGGAGGAACAGGGAGGCAGAAGAGGGCTGACAGGAGCCTGAGGGCCAAGGACTCACCGCAGCTCCCGGCTCTGCAGATCTGTCCTGTCGGCCTGTGCCAGCCTCCCCTCAGCCGACACAAGATGGCCGCCGGGAGCCCCATGCCTGGTCCGCAACTCCCAGCGTGCCCCGGGGCGCCCCCTCCTGCCCTCTGACCCCGCGGGAACCATGGCTGCCTCCCCGGGGCTGCCCTGGCCCAGGGCCAGGCCCTGGAGCACGGCTGGGGCCGGCAGGAGGAGGTCAGGGAGGGAGAGAAGGTTGGGAGAGGGCGGCGGGGTGGGGGGAGAGGGGCGGGAAGGGCCAGAGGGCCGGGGAGAGCAGGGGGGAGCTGGTCAGGGAGGGGAGGGAGGAGAAGTGCTGGTGAGGAGCGGGAAGAGATGGAGGGCAAGAGGTGCTGGTTAAGCTGGCAGAGCAGCGCGGAGAGCCGCCTGACAGCAAAGGTGCCCGGTGGCTGCAGAGGAGCCCAGGGGAGCTGATTCTTTTGGAGGCCACCAGGGCAGCCTTCCTCCGCCCCTGGTTTTGGTGAGCGATGGAGCAGTGCAGAGCCGTCCCTCAGGCATGCAGGCCTCAGGAGGGCTTCCCAGTGCCCCAGTGAGAGATCCTGCTCCCAGGAAGCGCCTCCCCATGGAGCAAAGGCCATATCCAGCCACCCGGCGCTGGGTACAGCTGCCCCAAGGGGTGTCTCAAGGAGGACGGGGTTGTCCGTCTGATGGCTCTGACACACAAATGGTGAGCTGAAGCCCCGTGGCCATGGCTGGCTGGGTCAAAGTCTCCGAGTTTAGTGACAGTTGGTGAACTCCTGCACTAAGTATCGCATGACTTGAAACATCCCTGAAAAAATGGTGGAGGTTTGTCTGCGTGTTCTGCATGCTTCTGGATGCTAGACTGTGGCTAGGAGGGAATGTGCTTAGTTATCTCTCAAAGGGAGACAAAAGAAGTGCCCAAGTAAGGGTCAGCGTAACTCTTCAGAGCTTTGGCTGTTTAAATGTTGACCTGAACTTCTACAGAAACGGTAAAACGCTTGCACTTTTCTTCTCTTCTAGTTCCTGCGTGGGTACAGGGAAGAAGGCAGCAGACGTACACATTAGCTAAACCCCCTTCTTATTGCCAGCCGTAAAGGCGCCTCTCGGCTGGGAGCCCGAGAAGGACCCCGTGTTACAATTCTTGCTCCCTTATGTGCCACCCTAAGGCGATTCACATATGCATTGTCACAGTCTAGGAAACCTATTGGCCTTGGCCATGAGGTCGCCTGTTACCATTCACTTTGGAGGAGTTGTTGACGTGACCTGCTTTGCAAGCACGCTTAATTCATATTTAGTAGCTGAGTTTGCACTCTTTCGTTGCACCTTGACGGCTTTCAGCTCGTTTCCATCTGGTTTCTTGTAAAAATAGACCCACTTGCATAGGTGAGCTCACTGCTGGTCAAGTTCTCTTGCGCGTGTCTCGGAAGCCATCTTTACCAAGGAGCTTCTTCTTTGTAGCCCAATGTGCTGGTCAGCTTTTTCAGCAGGGCTAGTTCAGAGCCTATGCGGCAGGACACAGCTGCTGCCTGAAAAGTTTGCCTTCTATCCCACAGGAGCTTGATGGTGAAAGCGCCATTTCTAGCTTTGCGAGGGAGACAGGGAGGACCAAAGCTCCCTGAGCTTTGTTGGGCTGAGCTGGCCTTCGGGATAACTCGGCTCCTTCCTTTGCCACTTGCTTGGCTACTTTTTTCCAGCCAGTGATGGTTTACTGCCCACTGCTCCTCAACGGCCATCCTCTTGCAAAGGTAATTACGATTTGAGCTTTAGGACAGATGGTACAGTAGGTAGATACGGGATCAAAGTATAGGCTGGTCTCTACCTTGGGAAGGGTAGGATGAGCTATTACACCTTGATAGGCTGTCCAGGTATGCGCTATGGGTAGAGTTCCTATTTGCTAATTGTTGTTTCTTTAGCATGTGCTGGGGGCTCAGTCCGGAATGACAAGAAGCCCACCCTGACTGATGCGGTGGGAAGGGAGACAGCAGAGGAGCACAGCAAAGGCAGCTGTTAAAGCAGCGGCTGAAAGCCGGTCCCTCCTGCATCCAAGGTGGGAAAGTGTGGGCTGGAGAACCAGAGGGCTCTGCTGCTAAAGGCAGCCCCAGGGAAGCAGTAGGTCCTCTCCAGTGAAGGTGACGCACAGTGCAGTCTTCCAAAAGGGCCTTGGTAACTGCTGTCAGTGAGAGTCCTGTGACAGGGCCAGCAGGGCCATCAGCCTGCAGCTGTGCAGCGGTTGTAACTACCGCTGAAACGGTTGTAGAGGGGGATGCTGTGCTGTGGGTTTGGCTTGGGGTTCTTTTTTTAACTATTTTGTAGGGGTGCAACTATTTCTTTGCACTCAGGTGAGGGGATTGGCGCTGATCTTCTCTTTCTGGAGCGCGTCCTGGCATCCTTTGTCACCCAGAGCTTTCCCCTCTGTTCTGTTCCTGACGAGGAGCCATGGCCGCAATGGGGAACGACTCCTGTGAGTAACGACTTCACCAGCAGGCTTGGGCTTTTGTGAATCCCCAAAGGCAAGGGATGTGGCTGGTGCTCCATCCCTGACTGTTGATTTGCTGAAAATCTAGAGGCAATTCTGGGGTGTTTCCTGCCAGCAGCCGGACTTACCCAGGTGTTTTCAATTAGACACGGGAAAAGGTTTTTATCCCTCCTGTGCCATTATGTACAAGACCTTGAAAGATGTTGTTTCTCATAGAAAGATCTCGCCTCAGTAGGGTTACCTTTGGGGCTAGATCACTTGAGCTGGTAATGCACTGCAAGACTCTAGCGGGCAAGGAAGGTAGGCCGAGGCACAGAAATCCGAGCGTGGGTTTGTTGGACTGCTGGCAAATTGAGCGGGGGAACAGACTGTTTTCCAAACAGTCAATTTCCATGGCAGTCCTGTACAGAACTCGACTTTTAAAATAGGCTTTTGTGCACCACTAGGGTCTCATCACTTCTCAAATGTCAGTTTAACATGATAGGGCTGCTGGTTAAGGACTCGTCTGCTGCGACATGGCTCAGGACCACACCAGGGCCAGCAGCGCTGCTTTCTGCATCCCGTGGGGGCGCTGGGCAGAGGGACGGGTTGGCACGTCCCGGCACGAGGTACGTGTGTGGGACGTCAGGGTGACTCTCGCCTGGTTTTTCCCAGCAAAGCCCCAGCCGGTGCCAGCCCCGAGCTGCGGGGCTGTGCTCTCCGCACCCAGTTCATGGAATAAATTTGTTGTGTTTCATCAGATACTGGTTTTGTCTGCTGCCAGAGAGGGAGGGGAGGCCGAGCCAGGGCCACGGGGGCCGCTCCCCCTCGCCCACCCTCCGCCTGGGCTGCCGGGAGGAGCCGGGCTGGCCCCGCCGCCACAGCCCAGCGCCATTGCTGACAGCCACAGGCTGGAGACCTTGTGGGGCTGGGAGGCGGGGCCTTCCTGAGACCTCCCCCAGCCGAGTCTTCTCCCCCGACCATGTCTTCTGTCCATTATAAGTTCTTCTCCAAGCTGAACTACGATATAGTCACCTTCGACGGCCTCCACATCTCCCTCCGCGACCTCAAGTGCCGGATCATGGGCCGTGAGAAGCTGAAGGCGGCCAACTGTGACCTGCAGATCAGCAACGCCCAGACCGAAGAAGGTGCGTGGGGGCGCGGGGCCTCAGGGCAGTGAGAAAAAAGCATGTGCTTCACTAGGTTCCCTTAAACGTGGGGTTGCCGAAAGGGGCTTTGCCTAAAGGGCCTAAAGGGGCTTTGCCTAAAGGGCCTAAAGGGGCTAACTTTCCTGCTTCAAAGAGCATCAGTCATGTGTGGCAGTGACACAATCCTCCTCTAGGTAGGTTGTGTTGCACTTTGACCTTTGTAAAATGAGTGTAATCTTTTAAACTTGGTACACTGGTGGCACAGATACTTAGTGAAGGTAAGGGCGTTTTCCATGCGAAAACACCAAAATACCCCAGTGGTTTTCAGAGCACAGCTAGAGAATACGTTTTGGTGTAATATGTATGAATGCCAACTTTTTTGGTTTATATGCATAACCGTTACTTCCAGTTGTTATTCGTCAGATGTAGATGCTTAAACTCACCTTCAGGAAAAAAAGGGAAAAAAAAAACAGACCGGGATTTTCTGCCTCAGTGGGATGTTTGGAATTCCTATATGCGGACATACAGTATTGCATTTTATACCTTTGTCTGTGCAGCAGTCCTGACAAAATGTTGAAATGCTCTTGGAAAGAACAAAGTGAAGCTTGAGTGAAGATGGCCTCCTTGTTCAGATTTTTCTGGGTACTCCAAGCTTTTACAGTTCAGTAACTGCTACTTTTCACAATGGAAATCTAGTAATAGAAGCAAAGCTAGTATGAGGTAAAAGCAAAGAGGATTTTAAAGCTCAGTGGAAAAATATGAGATGATGCTTTTAGAGATGCCGGGAAGGCAAAGGGATGGTTGGGACCTATTTTACAGAGGGGGTGGGGGGATGTCCTCTTCCACGCTTACTCTAGAGGCGTGTTCTGTG
This sequence comes from Larus michahellis, assembly GCF_964199755.1. Lineage (NCBI taxonomy): Eukaryota > Metazoa > Chordata > Aves > Charadriiformes > Laridae > Larus > Larus michahellis. The sequence goes on from NW_027435902.1 coordinate 417,814, forward strand.
AGGGCAGAATTCCCTTCAAAAAGCCCATACTCAAGAATAGCGCATTTAAACTTGCCTCCTTTTAATTTGATCTGAATTTCTTATCATAGATGTTCTCAGAATACTGTGGTAGAACAGTAAACTCCAGAACTCAGGTCTCTTGAGTACTCTTTCCTGCCCTGTAACATTCTGTCTCAAACCCCTTGGAGAATGTGCTATTCTGCTTATCAGGCAAAAGACAAAAAAGTATAAAACCAAAAATGGGACTCTGAACGCTCTTGGGTGATTAGTTTTAAGGAAGAAGAGTGCTCTTCTAAGATTGTCTCTGCAGCTCGGAACTTGCTCGCGTTCAGTGTTACAGCATGCACTTGACGGTTTTAGTAATGCTGTGATGCGATGTCTTCAAAACAAACTCCCGCTAACTCCAAAGGAAGTCATGCCCATAGGAAGAATATACTGAAAAACGATGCCTAAATTGTGAACTATTCCTATTTTGGGTCTGATCCCTGAGCAAAATCTCCCTGACAGAGCTTGGCTTCATATCCAGTATCTTTGGTTTTCAGGCCATCGGTCTGCAAAGGTAAGGGCTTTTAGCATTTGAAACTGTAGGCAGATGACGGGGAACGGCTGCTGGTAGTGCTTTAAAACAGTTAGTCATATCCAGCTGGTGTAAGTACAATAGACAACCATTCTCATGGGAAGGTCTTTGCATTTTAAGCTTGCTCAGTCCAAGTGTCTCAGGTAGTAAGGGCAGGTTTTTTGGGTCGTATGTAAAAGGTCAGAAGGCTTTCCTCCGTTTCAAAAGACTGACAGGGTGTAAGCCAAGGCAAAGCACGGGTAGCGTCAGGCACACACTGTTTTCTAAAGGCTTTTAGAGGCTATCTTCGTATGTAGTTTTGTTTGAGTCTCTCTGCTCTGCAAGAAGGGAATTGAAAGAGTTCCCGTCCCTTCACGTTTAATTCAAAGGAGACGATTAGCTTCAGAGGGGAGATACCACTTTAGTTTGAGCCAATTCTGCCCTACTTGTGAAAGCAAGCTCAAAAGAGGCCAAAAGTTCTGTGATGCAAATTCTAGCACTGCCAGTTTGGGTTCCATTCAAATGTAAAGCACTGAGAGGCCGAGAAGTGTGGTTGTTGGTGGAAGATGCTCCAAGAAATAGACAGAGATGGCAGGGTCTCTTCTGCGTTCCGTCAGTCTTGAGCACTAGTGGCATTAGGTGAATCGTTTGACTTAACAGCTATGGAAGCAATGGCGTTTTCATGCTTTAGCTCGGTGCCTGTTTTGTTGCAGGGCAAGCTAGACAGACTTTAGACTCTGGTTTATGCAGGTGAGACTTTGCTGTGGGTTGTTCTGCTCCGAAGATCTGTTGGCTTTGTAGCCATCGAGGCAATCGAGGCCACTATTTTCTTTTGTCACGGGACTCCTCAATTGAACAAAATTCTAGAAACTGCTGTCAGGTGACATTTCTAGTACTATTTTGAATCAACATAGCATATGTAACACGTTTAGTGGCTAAATATGGTAGCCGTCTGAGCACAGTGCTTGGGCTTCCACAAAGACACGCTCTTGTAAAGACTCTGCTGCTGACATTTTTGTTATGTCTTTGTCGGATGACTGATTTCTGGTTTGCTTAAGGAAAGGTGCACTTTGAAGTGTCTAGACCATCACTGTTCTTGCTTAGAAACTAAAGTACTGTGTATGGCCCTATTTGTGATACTAGGGATATACAGACTGGCTAACATTACCTTCCTGTTTTGATGGTTGATTATTTAAGTACACAAAATATAGGACAGACATGATGGTTTTGATACTTAGGTAGCAGAGACAAAATACCTGAGGACTTCCTCTTGTGCTGTTGTGTTCTGTATCTGTAAGTCTTGGAGTAATTTGTGACAAAGGTGAAATGTGATCTGGGTTTTTTTTTTCTTTGCACTCAGTGTACAAGAGAGAACAGTTTATGTATACGAATAAATTTCCACATTCGGTAGACTATCAGAACATAATGTTTTGACAATCCGTTTTTATAATCTGGTTTTGCTGCTTGATGCTGGGCACAAGTGCTTTATTTTAAATTCTGATCACCTTTCTTTCTTCTTCTAGAAGTCGAACTGAGCCAGTGAGTGGAACATCAAAAGCGGTATGTAAAATCACAATCTCACTTTTTCACATTTGGAAAAGGAGCAGCATTTTTCTACAGGTTTGAAAACACTGTCATTCGGCTGCTGAAATATAATTAAGTAACACAAGGAAATACTTGACTGGTAATGGTCTAGATCTTGATTTGCCACTTGGGTTGAATGCTGTGCGTAACTACACATTTCAAAATAGTCCCTACAGTATAAAAATCACTCTTTGGTGGGTTTTATTTTTCATCTTTATTTTAAGTAGTTCACTGCTGTGGTGTGAGCCATTACACTAACCCTGGACCGCTGGATCTGATGCCTTGATAAGCTGTTAGGATCACCTAAATCTAGAAACAGATGAGCTCTGGCTCTGTGTTCTGCGAAGAATGCAGCCTCTGATGCTCATGGAATAGTATCCAATCAACTTAAAATTGTAAGCTTTTTGTATGTAGGTCTAAAAACACTACGTCTTAATCTGACACCTGTAATTCTGTCACCGAGTGGTTCGAATTCCTTTTTGGCCATGAATGCATGAATGCCTCGCGTTGTGAGTTCGAGTTAGTTTACTGGCCCAGTGACCCAAGTAGTTAATTTTATGCATTTATGTAAACCACGTTTATAGTATTTCATCTAATTCAGATGAGTTTTTATTTCTTGAAAAGGGTTATTTTTCTTGTTGTTTACTAGCATGTGCATAAACACAAATCACATGTTCCAAAAGAAGGTTAACGTTCTTTTCGCCTCGCATCTTCCCTGGCGTGTCTGTGTCACGTTTCTGAGTCGCATCTCGCCATCCGCTAGCACAGATGTCTCCAAGAAAAGGAAAAATCCTGGAGTGGGAGGGAAGCCTCAGTGTTAGCTAGAACTACTTAAAGTAAATGAAAGACGAAGCAGAAACGTTCCCTTCTAGTTTGCTCTGCCTGGACCTGATTTGGGTTGTGGGTAGCCGTGGGGAGGGTGGAAGCCTTGCATCGCTCTTTACAAATCCTCTCTCTCTCTCTCCCTGTAAAAGCACTGCAGCCTCGGGTGCTTCTGGTGTTGGAGACACAATTAACTTTATTCTTAAAGCTAACTCACTCTTGGTTCAAAGCGTGGGCTTTTTGTTTCGGTTTGGTTTTTTAAATACCTGTATTTCTGCATGTATTTCCAAGACGAACCTGGATCTTAGTGTGGGAGGAAGAAATCACCAAAAAGCTTGCCAATCACTGTTGAACAGTAAAGCAGCAAAATTAAAATTAGTCATGATTTTTCTGAACAGGATGCACAAAAGGTTTTACTTTCAGTATTTCTTCCTTGTCTTGCTCTTATATCAGCTGTCATTCTATATGTCCAAATTTGCGCTGCTGTCCTACTGTTACTACAGCCAAAGCAAGAAAGTGCCTCCGTTTTGGTTTAGTATTCCTGTTTCGGTAACTGCGAGGATTTCTAGTTAGGGCTTGTCCTTAAAGGCTGCAGAAACGCAGTGCCAGGCCCATTGTTTTAGCACCGTCAGGCACAACTGTGATCCTTCCTGGCGGAATGTCCATAAAGCTAGCACACCTTGGCTTACACGTTGTAAGCTTTCATATTTTACAAAAAGCGACTCATTAGCAGACTAGACTAATTTCTCTCACTTCCCAAACTGATTTGGGTAGTATGGCTTGTGGTCTAATAAAATACAAGAAATCAGTTTTCTCAGTTTCTGCTCTGTCCTGGTAAACACCTTTATTTCAATAAGTGGAGCAGTAAATTTTTTTCTAGACTAGGTGGTGTGTTACTTTTATGGCTGATGTTTTGGACTGGTGTTTTTATTTGGGTTTCGTGGGGTATGGTGAGTTTGGCATTTTTAAACGTAGTGACAGGAGAGGCAGAGTTCACGTTTTGGGGCTGATATGCCGGTGCTTTATTTTGAGAGGCACCTGCTGTCTTCACCAAAGTGTAACCGTGTGCATTTATAAATGATGAGACATGAACCGATTAATTTTCAAACTACACCGAAGATAAGTTTCCTGTAGTGCTGCTTCCTTCTTGAATAAACTTGAATTTATTTTCTGAATGCTCTTTAGCTGGAAATTGACAGCTTCCTTACCCCTTTGACTTTTAAGCAGTCGTGAGCATTTGAGAAGGGTCCCTCTCTGAGATATTCTGGAGCAGTAAGCTGATCTCAAACGGGTTTGGTAATTGTAGTTTCTTCTCATTAACCTCATTAACCACACTCTTAAGCTGTCGTAGGTCTGGGCTTTGCTTTGAACAAATACAAGTTCCAGTGGGTTGGAAATGCCGCTTTCAGTGACAGTCAGAGGCTATAGTGCAGGCTTTGGGACTACAGTAGAGGTTAGCTATTGCCGTGTTTTGATTGTAGAACTCGACTGTGTGTTTCTTTTCTTGTGAACAGATTGGTGACTCTCCTGCATCTATTTCTGTGGCCCAGCTTACTAAGGTATATGAATATTCTCGTCAAATACTTAAAAAATAAAAAAGCATTTTCTTTGTACTTTTAAATCTTATACTGTCATCTGTATCTGGCTAGCACTTGTAATTTGAACAAGACTTTAATAAAATTTCTACTAATTTAAAGTATTTACTTTAACTTTAAAATGTGTGTATATTTTGATGCCATCCTGTAAAGAGTAGTTCGCATTTTGGAAGATAAAAGCAGAGTACCTTATCAGCCTCAAGATGATGTTGTAGTATTGGTCTTCTTCAGGACCCAGAGGAGCAGCACTTTAGCTGTCTACCGTTTTTGATAAGTTTTGTTAATTTTGCGTTGGAAACAAACACAATTTTTATGGAAGACTTGATTTGTCTGTAAGCTGTGGACATTTAAGGGGTGTTTTGAACAGCCAAAATAGAAGCGTTTCTGTAACGTGGACAATTGCATCCCTATTTTTGAATTTCTAGTGATGGTAGTCACAGAACCATTCTTTGAATGCTGCACGATTTCATAAATTGTGGTATATGTGCAGTGGAGAACGCAATCTAATTTGGTTGAACACAAACTGTGAATTGTGAAAATGTGCCCAGTTGTTTCTAAGATTATACCAATGTGTCTGTGTGGCATAATAGCAGATGTGTCCCTCTGAAACTGTTGTAATGCCATGTTTGGCTATGGAATCGCTTGCATTTTTGGCTCAATAACATGTGACTTTGGCCGGGAGAGCACTAGTGTTGGCCCTTGGTGCACAGACGTAGTGCTGTGCAATGAAATTACTCGTCTTGAAAGAGCACAAAGATTAGAGGAGGCAGGGCCTAATGCAGAGGAGACAGTTCTTTCTTCTGAAAATAAAGGCCGGAATTCATTTCCAAGAAGGAGAGATCTCTTCCTGCTGGTAACGTCTTCCCTCTCTCACTGCAGAAATTAAATTGTGTACAATTGAGAAAAAAAATAGTTTGGAAAGCAGCCAACAAAAGAAATTGGTCTCTGTTAGTGCTGTCCTTAAACGTGTCCTTGTTTCTGTAAACTCCTGTGAAGTTTTGCTCGAAAAAGTGAAAAACCGTCCAAGCGGTGTACACATTTAAGCTTTTGAGAGAATTTAACTATTTCAGAAAAATGCAGGAACATACCATAAAGCAGGTCAAAGCCGTTACTTACTCTAACCTCTTCGGTGCAGGCTGGTTTAGCATGGAGGCAAGGTGTTCAGAGTTCTCTGGTTTTTTATTACTGTGCGTTAAACGCCATAATTGAATGTTGGTGTATTGCCAGTAATGTTTTGTGGGTTTTGGACGTGTTTTGTAAACCGTTTGGGTTCAAACAAATTAGTCAATGATCTCTAAAGTTTTCTGGAAATGTAAATGGCAGTGATTTCATAGATGTCGATCTGGATTATGTTACTGTTGAGCAAAAGCTGTGTATGTGAAACAGGCATTTAAGAAAATGTTGAAACTAGTTGGCTGCTTTTGTGCATGACTGCCATTAAAACCAAAACCACGAGAGGCTGATCTGAACAATAGGTGCTTGAAGGTCCAGATCACTGAGAGTCACTCCCTTAGACCCTGCTCGTATCTGGACTAGTGTGTAATTTGAACATTTGAACTAATACGTCTCTACTAATCAGATGGCTTCAATAATTTGAAAATCTGATTCTGCATAAGGTCGATATGACAATCTGTGTGAGCTTAACTGTGTTTCTAATGTGCCTGTCAAATAATTCCCTGACGCCATGTGTTGAATATTTGCATGTTTTAATTACACGAGCCTCTGGTTGCGTATTCATGCCATTTAACGTTAGTCACTGAACGTATGTGCGTGAGGCATGAACTCGGCCTTCCTACAGAGATGGTGAATCTAAGTTTCCCCAGTGACTGGCTCAGAGCCCTGAATTGAGATCTCCCTCTGAACTGTGCTTTGGAGGAGGAGCGGATTTGTGTCTCTTCTCGGAGTGGATGGTGAGCTAAGGGATATTTCACCCTTAAGGAACCTGAAGTTAAGGCAAAGGATGTCAGATGAGTTCAAACCACTGCTCAAGCCTTTGGAACATCCTGGCTATCTTCATTTAGGAACATAAGTATTTGAGTCAAGCAACCCTTCTGCTGGGTAAAAGGAGAGGATGAAAGGCTTTTGCCGCTTAACAGAATCACGGACAGATCACTTTAAGTGTGGGTCTTGAGATGAGACGTGCCTGCATTTCTTTTCTTAGCAGGACAAAAGTTTGGAGTCTGTTCCCAGAATTAAAAAGAGCACAGGAATTCCAAGGAGTTTCACGATGGAGGTGAAAGATCCCAAAACAAAGGGTGCTATGCTGACAAACACTGGAAAATACGCCATACCAACTATTAATGCGTAAGTATGGAATTAATTGGACTGACCAAAAACTGAAGGAGAGAAACCACGAGTGAATGTCTGAGTGGCAATGCAGTCGAGTTGGCCGGCATCTGTAATTGCAGGGGAGGAAGCATTGTCACCGTATCTTAACCTTAAAATCTGCCATACTTTCTAATATGAAAACAGGGTGGTCCTACTGTTCGTGCCCCTGGAAGTTAGTTAAACGTGTGGTAGGCTGAGAATCTATTTCTGCAAAACATTTCCGTAGTGTTTACAGTTGGAGTCGTTCTCTCAGAAAGCTCATTTTGCATCTGGTTTATGTTTCAAAGGCTTCTTGCAAAATTTATCAAATTGGACTATTGGGCTGAGATTTCCTTCCCCTCTGCCTTTTATCAAATCTCACGTGTGAAACAGACTGAAGTTTTCCTGTTGCTCCAAACTAAAAATGCTACTGTGTGCTGACAAGAGTGGTTCCCTTAAAAAGGAATCGGTAGCACTTCTGTTTTTCTGTCACGGATCTCCTTTGGTAGGAGCTGTAACATAGACTTCGTTCACTTATAAAATGCAATTACTCGAAGGCTAACTCTATCCTGAGCCTGCAATTTATATTTACCCTCTGGCAAAGGAGGGCTGGGATTCATTTCCCCTGATTTCTAGCCGTCAAAAAATGATTTTTCTAGTCTGAGCTAATTTCTTAGTTGATCCAATGAATGGTAGAGTTCTGCAGAAGGAAAATTGTTCCCCCCTCCCTTCTCTGGCAGTTGAAACTAAATGCCTGTGTTTTAGAAGGCTAATGCGGAGTGAGAATAATTCCATCCGTTATCTTCCTTTGATAAAATTAAAAGCTTGGAACAGTTTTCATATCCACATCTTTAACTTTTTTCTTTTTCCTTCCCCACCCCACCCTCCAGGGAAGCTTCTGCTAGAGGAAAGAAGGAAAAGCCGCCCTTTTTACCCTCATCCTCGGATGATCCGATTCCAGATGAGTTGCTGTGTCCCATTTGTAGAGATACGATGACCGATGCAGTTGTTATTGCCTGCTGCAGAAACAGTTTTTGTGGCGAATGTGTTACTCCCCTGATTGTTGATTCAAAACCTGATCTTCTGAATGCAGAAATAGGAGAGAACTGAATGATTGTGTTACCACTTCTATTTACTACTTAAGTATCCCCTGAGTAGGAGAAGAATTTTCTCACATAAAGGAAAGAAAAATAAGGCAGAAAGCTTTTTTTGCTTTTTATGCATGTAGTTAAATCCTCTTTACACGCGGAGGGATGATTATGAGAAGAGTGCGTAATTGTGCAGGTGATTACAGGATTAGATAGGGAATGCATTTAGTGTCTTTCTCTCACACAAAATTATGTGGCCAACTCTGGTGACTTGCTGTGGTCTGCAACAAGCGGATAGTTAGGCATTTAATCCACATTCTTCTCCACAGGAGAGTTGGTTAAAGCCGGCAGAACTCAACCCTACTATCGTTTTTTTGAGATGAGTTTTTTTCAAGAACCTTGAGGTTGGTGACTTGTCACCGTAGAGCCTGGAAAAAAAGAGGAGTTGAACCATCAAGACGCAGCCTACCCTACATCTTCAAATGTTCAATAGTGAAGTACCAAAACTGCGTAGCTATTTACTGCATACTAGGAATTTTTGCACTCTTGAACGTTTATAGCTTGATGCTCTCAGGGCAAGAGCAGATTCACCCATTAAGCATATACGTCTGTTTATAAATGATTAGAACCCTCAACATTTCCTTCGTTTGGCTAAAAACTATTTTGATGATTCTAATGATTCGCAGGTATTAGAACAGCATTACTGGAATCGGAGGAACATACGTGCCCAGCATGTCATCAGGCAGATGTTTCTCCTGATGCTTTAGTTGCCAACAAGTGCCTACGCCAGGTAACGTGATGATTTGATGTAAACTGTTTGCATTAAAAGTCTGTTTGTAAAAAGCTGAAAGGGAAGAAAAGAATAATTTACGTCTCCTTAAGAAAGGCTAAATTGAATGAGGCTAAATTTACTTTTCAAATGCTTCATCTGTTATTACAGAAGCTTACACCTTTAGAGACAGTCTGGCAAATTCGGGTCACACTTTGTTTAACGTGATTGCCTCCCTTTCCAATTCGATGTTAACACAGAATTACTTTAAGTGCAGATACTCTGAGGTGCCAATCATTACTGACACTGTTTAACGTCCCGTGTTTGTGTATCCGCACGTTGATTTATTTCAGGGTTGGTGGCATTTCCAGGAATACACCAGTAATTTTACTCTGTGGAGGTTTTTGTTCGCCTATCTACTGACGTTTCGTAGTACGTTTTTGTAAATGTTTTTCTGCCTCTAGGCTGTGAACAACTTCAAAAGTGGAACTGGCTACAGAAAGCGGATTCAGCAGCAACAGCAGCGGCAGCCGCCACCGCCACCACCTTCACCACCACTCGTGAGACAAGCAATAACCCGCAACCTGCAGCCTCTGCTCCGGCCAAAAATGTCCAGACAGCAGGCGCCACTAATGATTTCGTTAGCTTCTCTGGCTTCTCTTTCTGCTTTGGCATTGTTGGCCCCTGGTCCGTCACCTGTGGCAGCCTGGCTGCCAGTAAGTCCCTCTTCTGTCATTGTCCCTGATCTCCCTCCAGCAGTGCCCCTACCTCTCCGTGCTGAAAAGCCAGATAGACCTTCTCGGTAAGTAAAGCTATAGAGCAACATGAATATGAAACGCTGAAGTTAGATTCTTCTTCTTGCGCTCCTCTGCTAGCGAGTGACGTTTAGTGACATTCTTTAGTGACATCAGTGACAGTTCCAGATATTTTATTTTACTTTGAGTGAGGACACTTTGATAAGTTGGAAGTACACCTCATGCAAGAAGCTTCTCAGAAGTATTTGTTGTTTGGTTCCCCTATCAGTCGTTCAGTCCAGGTTTACCCCGAGAGAGGAACCTTTCTTCCCCAGGAGCCCTCTGATTTGAAGTGGCTAGGAATTCCTAAAGTAACCATTAGGTTATGCCAGACCTTCTTGAGTGCATTCATTTCTGTGTAGTACTGAGGATCTCATGTTCTCATGAAAAGTGTAAAACCAGCTGGAGGTAACATTGATCAGGTGTTTTCATGTTACTTTTTCCTACAGTATTTCTGCCATCAATGGTACAATAAGTCAGAGCCATCCTCAGTAGTCACAGGGTAGTCAGTGATGCATGCAGATTGGATAACAAACATTGAAACACTACATTTGAAGTATTTACAAACATGACAGTCTAACTTTGCAACCCAGTGAATTAATATGAAAACACGTGGAAAATCTGAACTCTAGTTTAGGGTTTATCTTCTTTCAGCTCGATGCCTTGAATGCAAACAGCCACTCTGTCCAGAAGGCTGTCAGGCTCCGCCGTACTGTTGAATACAGGGGCTCACAATTCAAAAGAACCTCTCAGGCAGCCTCCGAACTAGAACACAGCCGATTCCTAATAGAATTTCCGTTCTTGCATCATCCAAAACTGAGGTTCAGCATGTGGGTTATACGTACTCTAATCCTCCCACGTGCAGCCAGCTTAACAAATTCTGTTTCCAGTGAGCTGTCTCTTTGAATGCCGGTATTCCACGTAGACTTCTCTTCAGGGCTTCATGTGGAATCGCCCAACTTCCGATTGGTAGATCTGGTGAAGATTACTTTTTCTTTATTTGTTTCCATTTACAGTAGTCAGCCTTTTCTCACCTTGGACTTTATACTTCCAGTAGCACATCAAAACACTGAATAACAAAAATTCATGTTTTTAGTAGCGGTGCTGATACTGTTATACCTCCTGGTGCTCTGGTGACTGCTGCTGAGCTTTCTAGATCTTCCTCTCTGTCAGTCAGCAGTTTGTTGGAAGAGAAGGTAAATTTTATTTCAACATATGCAGTGAGTCCTGTATTTTAGTAGAGCTCATTTTCCAACTGTTTGCGTTTATTCACAAGGGCTGTCAGATTCCTGTACTAAGACAACCAGCATTACCAAGTCTTCTGGGCCCCCAAGGGCAATCAATGCCCACGACTGGTAAGTAACTAAAACTTTAGAATTTCTTTTCAGAAATTATCATCAGATAAACTGAACGGGATTTTTTTCTGTTTCCTCTCCCCACTCTGAAAGGTCATCCAACGAGAGCCAGTACACCTCGCTCAGCGGGTGGCAGACCAGGCTGGGACCTGTAAGTGTTCTGCAGAAATTCAGTATATTACTGCTCGAAACCTGTTAAATGAGGCCGTAGCACGTAACTTAGATAACAGCTGATTTATAATGAGGTAAGTGTGCCCAGATAGCTGTGGAGAATACAAGTGGTAATTGGGAGACCTTATTGTGGCCTTCCAGTACCTGCAGGGGGCCTACAGGGAAGCTGGGGAGGGGCTGTTTGCAAGGGCATGTAGCGATGAGGGGCAATGGTTTAAACTAGAGCAGAGCGGGTTTAGATTAGACATGAGGAAGAAGTTCTTTACAGCGAGGGTGGTGAGACACTGGCCCAGGTTGCCCAGAGAGGTGGTGGAGGCCCCATGCCTGGAGACATTCAAGGCCAGGCTGGATGAGGCTCTGAGCAACGTGATCCAGTTGAAGATGTCCCTGCTGACTGCAGGGGGGTTGCACTAGATGGCCTTTAGAGGTCCCTTCCAACCCAACACATTCTATGATTCTGTGATTCCCATTAGTTTTGAAATGGTTTGATTTTAATTGTCTTTGACGAAGGGCATATGTGATGGCACTAAGATGATTTAAAGTAAAACTCCAGTACACGATTGAAAAGAGGACTCTGAAAAATTAACACTTTTTGAGGAAACCGTAAGTACATCTAAAAATGAAATACAATTAAAGAATCAGGTGGAAAGATGCCCTCTTGATTACTGGCTGAATCGGGCTGAAGAAATTGATTTCCCCATAGAATTCGGCCTCCAGCATTCTTTTTTTAACAACCTAGTTGATACGGATTGAGCAAATTATTGGAAAAGTCAATGTTCTTATATGATGACAATTTTGAATTCCTTCCATTTAGTCATCTCAAATAGCCAAGCTGCTTTCTCTCAGTTGGAGAGAGAGAGAAGAGTCTGTTTGATCTATTACTGCCGTGTCAAGTGAGTCCTCCCTTTTGGTATATATTTGTTCTAGACAGATTGTAAGGGTGCATTGTTTTTATAAAATCTTGAGGAAAAATGAAAACAAAAGCCAGGGTCCATGCCACAGATTATCTAAAAATCTCAAATTCAGTAAGCAAGAAAATAACAATTTGGGGGTGAGAACAGGCCAAATACATCATCATGAGTCCGCGACATAGGAAGCGTACGTGGAAGAAGTCCAAAGACGTTTGAGAGAAGATTAGTTATTATTTGTGCAGTTCTTTGAAGGTCAGATGTGTGAAGTATGAAGTGTATCAAGGATTGGTAGAGGAGCGGTGGGCACTTGGCACGTGGGAGTCTCTCCTAAGCAGGGGCAGCCTCCATCCACAGTCGCAAAGCTGCGTATAGGGAGAGAAGACTGAGGGAACTGCTGGGGGTGAGGATGTGGGAGGCAAGTGTGAGGATCAAGAAATGAGCGTAGTCTCAAATGGAAGCAGGGAGAAAAATGCTGAGGCTGAGAACACGCAGTGCTCGCCACCACGCTCCGGCTTCATTCGCTTTCCTCTCTGAAATCAGAGCAGAGTGTAACAAACGGTGACACGTGTATTTGGGTTTCTTTAGAAGTTCCAGTCGAGGACGCCTGCGTGGTGAACGTACCCAGAGCACCCAAGCCCCAACGCTACCAGCATCAACAGCAGTCTTCGTGCCAGCGCCTCTGCCTTCCTTGTACCCTCCACCACCCCAAGCACTTCCTCTTCTACCGGGGGCACTACGACCACAGTTTCCTCCCCAGTTTCCACCTGGTCAGCCGCCATCTGCCAGCTACACTGACTCCCCTCCAGGATATCCCCCAGCTCCTGCAAACACGTCATCAGCCTGGGTACCAACAGCAGTACCAACGGCGCATTCCGATCCCATCCCAGTGACACAAGCTCCTCCTTTATCTAGGGAGGAGTTTTACAGAGAACACCAGCGACTGGAAGAGGAGTAAGTACTTGGCTCAAGGAAGTTGTGTTTGTTCTTTTTCATTTTTGTATTTTGAGAGCGTACTGGACTGCAGTTACGCTGAAGTGCATCTGACATAAGCAAAAATGACATAGTATTTTTTTCAACAGGCTTTTTTCTTGCAGATGGCAAACGTGCAAAACTAAAAGAAGACAAACGTAATTCTAAAACTGTCCCTTCAACTTACAGGAATTCTAAACTGGTTTTGCTTAAATAGGACATGCACCTTTTGCGCTTGCGTGCAGTATACGTTTTCTCACATTGGGCACGGTTTGTTTCTTGGTGTCGTTTTGTCCTAAAGGTCAAACTCTAATTGTAATAAAGGTCAAACAAATGCTTTTGCTAAGGAGTTGATGGAATACAAAAGGTGCAAAAGGAGCGCAGGCGTTCATTTTCCAGGTAAGTGCTCGACATGTCCATAATGGAGAAGCAGATTGTCTAGAAGAATCAGGAGGAGTTCCGCTCCACCCCTCGGTCATTCGATGGACTGGATGGTTCGAGGCGTTAGCAGTGACAGGAGTTTCATATGTAGCTTACTAGCTCAGATACATGGCAGAGGTTGCTGAGGAGAAATAACTGGACTCCAGACGATCCAATGTGAATCAACAGAAGCCATTTATTAAGCACAGATCATCATCTTTTATACCCTGCGTTGTAGCCGTACACGCCACTCGCTTATTTCTGATTAGCCAGTTACACTGTCCACGCGCTGTGCATGCAGTTCATTCACACATCAGATTGGTTACAAGAATTCGCGTCGTAAATTGCTTAGTCATTAGCACAACATGTTTTCTGCCTTCTCAGTCCCGTTTTTTCCCATGTACTAATTCCATCTTCTACCACCTGTTTTGCCCTTAATCTAATCTCTCACAGTAGGGAGGCTGGCTCACATGGCCATTTTCTCTCAGATACACTCCTACAATACCCCCTTTTTCTTCTTGAGCCAGCCACACCTTTTGCATGGCATTTTCTATCATGTCAGTCACTTTGCGGAGAACACACGAGGCTACCATAATCAATAATAATATAACCAACAATAGCATGAGCCCTTGTTTTAGTAAGTCTGATAACCATCCCGTTATACCCCATGAGCTTAACCAATCATCGAAACCATTTTTGACCACTTTTAATTTGGACATGTTATCCTTCAGCTCCCATAACTGCTTATGAATGGATGATGAGTGGTCGGAAAGGTTCATACAACACATACCTTCAAAATCTTCACATCCATGACCCTGAGCTAACAGCAAAAACTCAATAGCCGCTCAATTTTGCAACGTAGCATGCCGAATGCTATCAACATCAGTAAGCAAGCTAGATATGATTTCAGTTTTAGGTTTATCTGTTTACTTGCCCAACACCCTAACTTTCTAATATCTCCTAGGGCTTTCCCTGCTGCAACCCTGGGAGCTAGCAAGGATGTTACAACCGTAGTGGGCAGATCCCAAAACTGGACTTCTTCGTTACATGTCAAATCAAGGGTCACGACAGATCGTTTCAACCGTGCATGCTGATTCGTCACGTTCCACGCTGTGGTGTTCAATAGATCTTTCAGTGACAGCTTAAACATGGTCAATTTACCTGTATAACATGGTCCTCCCACAGGTCGCACAGGAACACCTTGCCAGGCGCGATCACCACAAATCAAAAATAATCCTGGGGGTAGGGCCTTTGCCGAATCCTTCTTCCAATGATTCCCCACCCCTGTGGTGGCTCCACAAAAGTTCACTAGGGTCGAGTTCACTAGGGTCGTGTTAAATGTTGGGTAAACTGAATTGAATCCTGCTGTATTAAAAGGAGACGAAACACCAAGGGTTCTTAATTTTGTACTCAGCTGCAGTGCTTTGCTCCCAAAGAAGACACAAGACCCGTTACGTGGAATGGAACTGAGCAAATCAAGTTCTTGTGGTGGGACAGGGGCAGTGACGTTAAGTGAATTAATAATTAGACCGGTCAACACCGCCAGTCCTATAAATTTCGTTTCATACTATTGTGCTGACAGAACGTGTTGTATATGGCTGGGATGGACACATTGTTGGTCCGATCACAAGCTTGTTCTAACGTCAGTTTCAACACAGACGCATTCCGAACGTACCCAGGAAACACGTGGGGGTCATACATGGGGACTCCTATTAAACATGTTCGAAAAGGATCCCCTGGGGTTGCCATAGATAGGCAAAAGGAATCTTGCCCCGTCTGATTATCTATTGTCACCCATATGTTTTCTCAGGGCGTGATAGGTACTGCAGGATGGCAGCTGCAAATTCCGATCACAAGGATAAGCCCGACACTAATTCCCAGGGGCATCTTCAAATATCAGTACCCTTGCCCTTCTTTCTGCGCTGTAGATGACCGAACCTGTTGCTACAGTGACGTACTACCTGTTCCCACTGGTCCTCTGGAACCGACCAAACCTCTGGCAGCAGCACCGTGTAACGGCACCGTATGTCACACACCCTGGCCAGTCCTTGTGAATGGTAGGCTTCCCTAATCTCCTGTCGTTCAGCCAGCTCGTGTTGAGGTGAACCTGACTCCATATGCCCTGTTGCAATAGCTAAACGAATTAAACCCATCACCTTACTTAGTTCTTTATTAAAACACACAGCACACCCTGTCACCTTACTTAGTTCCTTATTAAAACACACAGCACACCGGATTTAAAACACACAGCACACCGGATTTAAAACACACAGCACACCGGGCCGCAGCACGTGGTCTTTCAAACCACCACCAGCCTCGACAATCCTCACAAGGCACAAGGATCCATGGGTCACAGTTCCACACCTAGGGCACTGCACTTCTTCAGCCCTCACCATCGTTGTTGGTGTTGTGGGGTAACTCATTCCAATCCGTCTTCTCAAACCAGGGCTTTATCCACTTAGCTGGTACCCATCTGGTTCCGGCATCTGTAACTGTGGAATTTGGATAATGAGGTGAAGTCTCTGTGCTCAAAGAGCAATTCAGACTGGCTTTGCTATCTCTTGTGCAGCCCAGGGGAGCGAAGGCTTGTCTGGCTCTCACAGGATACATAAATGACGGGGTAGTCCTGGGGAGCCAGGACAGCCCTGCTTTTCGTCAGCAGAGACAGTAAAATCAAGATAACAGAGACCTTGTGTAGCTCTTTGTTTCCTTGAGAGGCTGCCATGCCCGGTAATTGACCTTTGCCTCATTACCTGTGAAATGCATATTAAAGTTGACACCCTGCATATGCTAATGAAGATTTTAGACATCATGCTAAACATATATGACTATAGCACTTGTCTCTCCACCCAAATCATACTACACGTCACCTGGGGGAGGGAAACCTCATAATTTTGGGGATAAAAGGATGGAGAAAATGACTGTTAAATTGGGAGAGAAGAAACTTGGTATCTGACGGACCAGTCGATGGGCTGCGTTCTCTCCCTCCACCCCAGGCAGGGACGCCTTTCTGGGTGAGCGCTGCGCCCTTCACCCTCTGGGGAATGTTACCCCGGCTTGTTGTACTATCGTTATTTTTGCTAGCAATATTAACCTTCAGTAATTAGCGCTATTGTAGTCAGTGAATTTATCAACGGCAATCTCAAATCTGCGACTGTCGCTCTCAATAAAGTAACTAGTTTCGATTATTTGTGAATCTCATTCAGTGAAAGTCCTTTGGTGGGACTCTGATAGTAAATCAGTGAAAGTCCTGCGACTCTGACAGACAAATATCAAAACTACAGTCTTTTTAACGCGACAGTAACGACACAGGCATATCCTCGACCCCAGGTTAATAGTATACACGGTCCTTCCCACTTCCCCGTCACACTGTTTTTAACTGCTACCATGCCATTTTCCTGCCTAAAATCCCCCAGGTCTCTCTGCAGGCCTGCGCCGTGCCGCACGATTGGAGGTACAAGGCAGCGTTGAGGGAGGCGTAGGAAGTTCAGGACGTAAATGGCTTTGTTCAGTTGATCTAAAGGGCTCAGCCCTTGCTCTCCCCCTTTCTGTTTTTGAAGCAAATTTTTTAAAGACTGGTTCATGCGTTCCACTATGGCTTGACCCGTCGGAGAATGTGGTGTGCCAGTCACACGTGTAATGCCCCACAGCTGTAGAAATACCTCTGTTGAACGGGCTACGTACCCTGGGCCATTATCAGTCTTTATCACACGCGGTACGCCTAAGGCCACAAACGCGCATCGCAAATGTCTTTGTACATGTTTACTGGATTCTCCAGTCTGCGCAGTTGCCCAAATTGCAGTTGAATAACAGTCTACACTCAGGTGTATAAATTTCAGTTTTCCAAATTCTGACACATGGGTTACATCAGTCTGCCAGAACTCCAAAGGTCCATGCCCTCGGGGACTGACGCCTGGGTTGAAGTTAGGTATAAATGGTTGACAATCAGCACAAGTTTGCACTATACCTCGGGCGTCAGACTCCGAGATCCCAAATTGTCTGCGCAGCATTCGTGCAGATTGATGGAAGAATGTATGAGATGCCCGTGCAAACTTATCTGGAGGTGGTGCGGCCCACGCAGGAGCCACAAGTTTATCAGCTCGTCTATTGCCCTCAGCTAAACCATCTGGGAGCCCCGAATGGCTGCGAATATGGGTGATGAAATAAGGATCGTGCCATTCACTGAGTAGGAGCAACAGTTCATGGAGCAGGGTGAACAGCTGCTCATCTCTGACCTCCTTCAGCAAAGCACGCTCCATTCGTTGAACGATTCCAACCACATATAAGGAGTCACATACGATATTAATACCTCCTTTCGTCCACCTGCAAACCCTTCTAGTACAGCGCGTAATTCTAGCTTTTGTGTGGACCCTTTACAGTCCGTGATCACAATATCATGCCATTTATTGTCCATGTACCATGTTACTGCTGCTTTCTGTGTCTTCCCCCCGGCATCTGTAAAGATTGTCAGCCCTTGGACAGGTCGTTGAGACAACGTGGGAATTTCCTCAACGTGTCCCACTTGTAGCACACTAAAAAACTTGTGCGGAGGCGAATGTACCTTAACTGTCCCAGCATAGTTCAAAAGTGCAATCTGGAACGCCATAGAGTGTCGCAAGGCCCACTGCAAGTATTCAGCTACTAAAGGAATTACCACATATTCAGGTTCCTGTCCGGATATCTCAACGATCCTCTGACGCCCCTTAATCACAAGTTGCGCCATCGCCTCTATCCTCGGGATAACCGTACGCTTTGGTTGGCCAGATAAGAAAATCCACTCCAGAATTCGTAGCGGGTCCCTTTCCTGTACCCATTGCATTACTAAAGTGAAAGGATGTTCGTCATGATTTATAATTAATAAACCTATCGAATGATCAGGGTCCCATCAATGCGCGTAGGCATTGATGACCTTATCACTGACCATCTGCATCGCCTTCTGCGCGTCCAAAGATAACTGTCTAGGGGCATCAACGCCACCGCCTCCTCGCAACAGGCGCATGAGAGGTGCTAAGTCTTCATTCGTAAGACCACACAATGTATGAACCCAGTTTAGATCTCCTAAGAGTTTTTGAACATCATTCAGCGTCGAAATGTGTGTTCTAATCTCCAGCTTCTGTGGCCTAACTGTAGTTTTAGATATTTCCCATCCTAAATATTTCCAGGGTGGTTCTTTTTGAACTTTTTCTGGTGCAATTTGTAACCCTGCTTTCCCTAGTACCTGCTGCAGCTCCTCAATAGCCTTGTCACACTCTAATTGTTGTCCAGCTGTCAAGATGTCATCCATATAATGATAAATTATCCACTCAGGGTGTTTTTTCCGCACTGGTGCCAAAGCCCATGCTACGTACATCTGGCACAAGGCGGGTGAATTTTTCATTCCCTGTGGCAACACTACCCAATGATACCTGCACATAGGCCCGTTCTTATTTGTTGTTGGGACGGAAAAAGCAAATTTCGGATAGTCATTGGGGTGCAAGGATATTGTGAAAAAGCAGTCCTTCAGATCTATTATCAGAACCTCCCATCCTTTAGGGATCATGATAGGGGATGGCAAACCTGGCTGTAAAGCACCCATGTCCTCCATGACCTCATTAATTTTTCGTAAATCGTGCAGTAACTGCCATTTGCCACTCTTTTTTGGGATGGTAAAAATGGGTGTATTCCAGGGGCTGGTTGTTGGTTCTATATGTCCCTTCTCCAACTGTTCCTGTACTAATTGCTCAATTGCTCGATTTTTTCTGAATTGAGCGGCCATTGGTCCACCCATACCGGGTCGTTCGTTTTCCACTTCAATTTCAAACTAGGTCGCCCTTCCCCAATGGCCGCCCCAGAAAACCCGTCCCCCCAGTCGTTAAGCAAGCACCCAGTTGACTTAAAGCATCCCGGCCCAGCAGGCACACCGGCGCTACTGGCACATACGGTCGTATTGAACAAGCTCCACCATCAGGCATTTGGCATTGGATCACCTCTTTGCTTATTCTTGTTGTCTGAGTTCCTCCGACCCCCATTATGGGTATAGCTGGGTCTTCTACGGGCCAAGAGGGTGGCCAACGACCTTGACTGATAATAGTCACATCAGCGCCGGTGTCTACAAGCATATCGAGTATGCACTTTTGACCCCCCGGTGCTCTTAGGGCAACTCGCTGCAAGGGCTTTGTTTTACTGATTTCAGGGCTAAATATATATCTGCATTACCTGTTGAGCCAAAACCTTTATCCCCCCTTATCTGATTTCCGGCCGTCGGAACGGCGGCCTTAAATGGCATGACTTGTCCAATGCGAGTACCCGCTGGGATATGCACAGGTGGAGTGGGTGTCCATACCATTACTTTAATTGGACCTGTATAATCAGCGTCTATTACCCCAGGTAACACAAACAAACCCCGTCTGGTAATGGAAGATCGTCCCAATAATAGTGCACTCAGTCCATGCCCCAGTGGCCCTTCCATATCAGTAGGAATGCACTGCACTTGGGAGTCTGTAAGGGTAACCCCCTTTATTGTTGCCACGTCCACTCCGGCACTCCCTGTGGTGGCAGAGGCTGCGCTACCCACGCACCCTGACCCTGAGGCCTGGATTGTGTCATCGCGCTCGGGCCCCCCACGCTCATCAGCCCGTTTCCCTATGGCGTGCCATCCTTATGGAATTTTGAGCGGCATTCAGATGCTCTATGTCCAAATTTCTGACACCGATTTCATGTGCCCGTAAATCCTCCCGTTCCTCCGCTCCTAGCAGGCGTCATATCTGTCTCTCCCCTCTGCTTTCCTACTCTACACTGTATCTTCAAATGACCGACCTTCCCACACTTAAAGCATTTTGGTCCTGAATTACGATTACTGACCAAGGGCTTGACAGCCGCAGCAAAAGCGGAGGCCAAAAATCCTGCCTGTTCTTCAGGTGTCCCTACCCTACAGCATGCCTCTATCATGTCGGTAATGGTGGCGTGTCGAGGCAAAGTTTGCAAGATACGCTTACAGGCTGGATTTGCGTTCTCTACGGCCAATGATTGAAATACCGCCTCTTTGGCTGCCGCTGGCAGTTCTCCCCGGTCTAACGCATTCCTTAGTCTACCAAGAAACTGCATGAATCCCTCGCTGGGGCCCTGTTTTATTGTCGTATATGGGGGAGTGACCTTGCCATCCTCCGGCAATGTCCTCAGTGCTTCGCGAGCCAACTCTGCGGACTGTTGTAAGATAGCGACATCTAGCCGCGCTTGTCGCTGAGCATCAGCGAAAGGACCTGTTCCTAATAACATCTCCACGGTTGCCAGCCGCAACGGATCCCCCTCCACTCTATTCAAATTCGCTATCACTGCACGTTGTACACCATCCTCCCACCTTGATCTCCACGTTAGTTCTTGCATTGGTGTGAGGATAATGGACATCAGTGTCCGGCTATCAAAAGGACTCATAATATTAGTAGTGAAAATATTGTTAAGGAACGACTGAGTGTAGGGAGAACTAAGGCCAAAGTCATACACTAATTTTCTTGCTTCTTTTACGATCGGCCAAGGAAGACCCTCCCATCTATTGGGATTCCTTCGACCTCCCGTAGTTCCCCCCAGTATCACCGGAAATGCTGTTGGTAACATTATACCCTCTACCAAGGCATTTTGAATGATTCCTTTCCAATGCACTTGTGGATCCGGCGGCTCCCCTGAGCCCGTGGTCGCACCCCCCAACTCTCCTCCCACGTTCCCGTTACCCAACTCTCCTCCTGCGTTCCTGTTACCGCCGCCCCATACCCCACCCCCGCTTTCACCCCGCTGTCGCCTCTCCATATTTCATATCGCTTGCTCTTCCTCTATATCGCATATCGCATGTGCCTTGCAGCAATTCTTGTTCAGCGGGAGAGGGAGGCGACGGTGGAAGCGGTGGGTACAGTGATGGATCAAAAGGTGGTCTGGGGTGCACATCAACATGTTGCCGTGGAGGCTTAGGTGGACCTTCATAAAACCCAGTTCTGGGGTTGTACCACTCTGGTGGAGGTGCCGTTGGTCTTGCTTCCGAGGGTGGCGGTGCTGGCCAGGGAACGTCCTCCTCCATCGGTTCTTCTTTCTCTGGAACTTCCTCAGGTGGAGCAGAGGGCATCAGCAGGGGATCGTCCCAGACCTTCGGACCTGGCCTGTTCAATCCTCCTCCCGTGGGTTGTAATGCTGCAAAAGCCCTGGCCGCTGTGGCTCGCTCCGCCTTCTGTCCTGGTTCCGGTGGGGATAGGGTTAATTTTTCCTAGTATTCCATGCCATGTGAGCCACGCCCACCCTGAGCTGCCGGGGGAGGGGGCAGGAAGTTGCTGCTTAAAAGCGGGCTGGGGCGTCCCGGGTCCGGCCGCTCGCTGGCCGGGGAGCGGCGGTTCCGTAATCGTGTTTGTATATTCCCCTATCCGTGTTATTGTTGTTGTTTGCCTGTTCCCTTTGCTGTTCTGTTAAACTGCCTTTGTCTCAACCCAAGAGTCTTGCCTTTTCTTACGATTCTTCCTGTATTAGGAAGGCGCGAGCGAGCGGCACGTGGTTCTTTGTTGCCGTCTGAGGCTAAACCACGACAGTCCTTTTTGGCGCCCAACGTGGGGCTCGGAGGGTTGAGATAACGACAGAATCCAACTAGAATGTGGAAAAAATGGTTTTGGTTTTTTTTTTGTATGCATTTATTTTATTAGGTAAATAGTCACTGGTCATCATGTTGCTTGGTTTGTTCTCATGGCTGTGTTACATAAATTCCTATATGGCTTATGTACTCCCTGCGATGCTGTTTACCATGTCTGGAAGAGGGATGAGGATTATCATAATGCTGTCCTGTGCGATATCTGTTTATGATATGATAACATCACTGTTCAGACGGCTATTTTGGGGTGTTTATGTGGTTTTGCTGTCCTGTCCGTACATTGGACACCATCTCTCAGAATTTGTTAATAATTTCCCCAGCCCTTTTGCCTCCCTTTTCTCCTTCGGGTCAGGTATGACAGCTTTTGAGAATTTTGAATATCCTTGGGATACTCAAACCAGCGTGTTCCTAGTGCTATGTCTCCTGAATACGTTCCAGGTCTTGTTTAGGGTTAAGCGACTATTTAAGACTACCACCCGGAGATCTGCTCTGAGGCTGGATAGTCAGGGGTGGCATGGCATGTGGGAGAGCATGGGCAGGTACCTAGAGAACTACTCACCTCCAATGGTCTGGGACTTCACCCCTGAACAATTACAGGACCCTGATAAAGTGGTAGAATATTTGAAGGGAAAATGCTGTGGCTATTCTAGAGAGGCACAACTCACCGCGCTGTGCTGGGCCCTGGCCAGTATCTACCAGGCACTGCTCAGAATTATGCAGCACCCTCAAGGGGAAGAGATGGAAACCAGACCAGCAGCCACTGCGGCTGCTGCAGCCCCTGCGGCAGCCACTGCGGCTACTGCAACCCCTGCGGCAGCCACTGTAGCTACTGCAATCCTTGCGACAGACACTGCGGCTACTGCAACCCCTGTGGCAGCCACTGCAGTTACTCCAACCCCCATAGTAGCCACTGCCACTGAACCAGGGAACCAACCCGTGCCGGTATCAGTTGCCCCCATACAGAAGAAGAAGTACACAAAGAAATCAGTTCGCTTAGTAAGAGATGATGATGAACCAGGGTCATCACGAGAGCAGGAGGAAGAGGCAGAACCAGAGATAATTACTCGATCCCTATCCTTGAGTGAGCTGCGGGATATGCGAAAAGATTTCAGCCGACTTTCAGGCGAGCACATTGTCACCTGGCTGCTCCGGTGCTGGGATAATGGGGCCAGTAGCCTGGAATCAGAGGGTAGGGAGGCCAGGCAGCTGGGATCCCTGTCTAGGGAAGGCGGCATTGACAAGGCAATTGGGAAAAAGACCCAAGCCCTCAGCCTCTGGAAACGACTCCTGTTAGGCGTGAGGGAGAGGTACCCCTTCAGTGAGGATGTTGTATGTCAGCCAAGCAAGTGGACTACCATGGAAAGAGGTATCCAGTACCTGAGAGAATTAGCCATGCGGGAGATGATTTATTATGACTTGGACAATGCAGACTTACCCACAGACCCTGATGAGGTGCGATGCACAAGGCCCATGTGGCGGAAGTTTGTACGGAGCGCACCATCGTCATATGCCAACTCACTGGCAGTAATGGAATGGAAAGGTGAAGAGGGACCAACGGTGGATGAGGTAGCTGGCCGGCTCCGGCAATATGAAGAAAGTCTCTCTTCCCCCCTTGTCTCAGCTGTGGAGAAACTGTCACGGAAGGTCCAGCAACTTGAAGAGAATATGTCCTACTCCCCACCTGCACGGGCCAGTGTCTCAGCTATTAGAAGCAGGCATTTCCCCACTCAAGAGAGAGAGTACAGAGGGTACACATCACGAGGCACCCTGTGGTTCTACCTGCGGGACCACGGAGAGGACATGAGGAAGTGGGATGGACAACCTACTTCGATCCTGCGGACACGGGTACAGGAGTTGCAAGGAAGGACAACCACAAAAGGGGATCCCTCCAGGAAAAGTGCCGCCCCAGTTTCCAGTGGGTCGTTCCCCAGACAAAGCAGAAGGCCTGATCTTGCTTCTGATCCTCTTGAAGGAACTTCCAAGTCATTTATGCAAGAAGTGAGTAATGGATACTATGACCAGTATTAGGGGGGCCCTGCCTCCGGCCAGGTGGAGGAAAGGGACAACCGGGTTTATTGGACGGTGTGGATTCGATGGCCTGGCACATCAGACCCACAGGAGTATAAGGCTCTAGTGGACACGGGTGCGCAGTGTACTTTAATACCATCAAGCTATAGAGGGGCAGAACCCATTTGTATTTCTGGGGTGACAGGGGGATCCCAAGAGTTGACTGTACTGGAGGCAGAAGTGAGCCTAACTGGGAATGAGTGGCAAAAGCATCCCATTGTGACTGGCCCAGAGGCTCCATGCATCCTTGGTATAGATTACCTCAGGAGAGGGTATTTTAAGGACCCAAAAGGGTACCGCTGGGCCTTTGGCATAGCTGCTTTGGAGACAGAGGAAGTTAAACAGTTGTCTGCCTTGCCTGGTCTCTCGGAGGATTCTTCTGTTGTGGGGTTGTTGAGGGTCAAAGAATAACAGGTGCCGATTGCTACCACAACGGTGCATCGGCGGCAGTATCGCACTAACCGAGACTCTCTGATTCCCATCCATGAGCTGATTCGTCAACTAGAGGTTCAAGGAGTGATCAGCAAGACTCGCTCACCCTTTAACAGTCCCATATGGCCCGTGCGAAAATCAAATGGAGAGTGGAGGCTAACTGTAGACTATCGTGGTCTGAATGAAGTCACGCCACCGCTGAGTGCTGCCGTGCCGGACATGCTAGAACTCCAGTACGAACTGGAGTCCAAGGCAGCCAAGTGGTATGCCACGATTGATATAGCGAATGCATTCTTCTCAATCCCTTTGGCAGCAGAGTGCAGGCCACAGTTTGCTTTCACTTGGAGGGGCGTCCAATACACCTGGAATCGACTGCCCCAGGGGTGGAAACACAGCCCCACCATTTGCCATGGACTGATCCAGACTGCACTGGAACAGGGTGAAGCTCCAGAACATCTGCAGTACATTGATGACATCATTGTATGGGGAAACACAGCAGAAGAAGTTTTTGAGAAAGGGAGTAAAATAGTCCAAATCCTTCTGAAAGCTGGTTTTGCCATAAAACGAAGTAAGGTCAAGGGACCTGCGCAGGAGATCCAGTTTTTAGGAATAAAATGGCAAGATGGACGCCGTCAGATTCCAATGGATGTGATCAACAAAATAGCAGCTGTGTCTCCACCAACTAGTAAAAAGGAAACACAAGCTTTCTTAGGCATTGTGGGTTTTTGGAGAATGCATATCCCAGATTACAGTCAAATTGCAAGCCCTCTGTATCAAGTAACCCGGAAGAAGAATGATTTTAAATGGGGTCCTGAGCAACGACAAGCTTTTGAACAAATCAAACAGGAAATAGTCCATGCAGTGGTCCTGGGGCCAGTCCGGGCAGGACAAGATGTTAAAAATGTGCTCTACACCGCAGCCGGGGAGAACGGCCCTACCTGGAGCCTCTGGCAGAAAGCACCAGGGGAGACTCGAGGTCGACCCCTAGGGTTTTGGAGTCGGGGATACAGAGGATCCGAAGCCCGCTACACTCCAACAGAAAAAGAGATATTGGCAGCATATGAAGGGGTTCGAGCTGCTTCGGAAGTAGTTGGTACAGAAGCACAGCTCCTCTTAGCACCTCGACTGCCGGTGCTGGGTTGGATGTTCAAAGAAAGGGTCCCCACCACACATCATGCAACCGATGCTACATGGAGTAAGTGGATTGCACTGATCACGCAGCGAACTCGAATGGGAAACCCCAGTCGTCCAGGAATTCTGGAAGTGATCATGGACTGGCCAGAAGGCAAGGATTTTGGAATGTCACCAGAGGAGGAGGTGACGCGTGCAGAAGAGGCCCCACCATATAATAAACTGCCAGAAAATGAGAAGAAAGATGCCCTGTTCACTGATGGGTCCTGCCGTATTGTGGGAAAGCATCGAAAGTGGAAGGCTGCTGTGTGGAGTCCTACACGATGGGTTGCAGAAGCCAGTGAGGGACAGGGTGAATCGAGGCAGTTTGCAGAGGTGAAGGCTATTCAGCTGGCTTTGGACATTGCTGAGCGAGAAAAATGGCCAGTACTTTATCTCTACACTGACTCATGGATGGTGGCAAATGCTCTGTGGGGGTGGTTACAGCAGTGGAAGCAGGGCAACTGGCAGCGCAGAGGCAAACCCATCTGGGCTGCTGACCTATGGCAAGATATTGCTGCCCGGATAGAGAATCTGGTTGTGAAAGTACGCCATGTAGATGCCCACGTACCGAAGAATGGGGCCACGGAGGAACATCAGAACAAGCAGCAGGTGGATCGGGCTGCTAGGATTGAAGTGGCTCAGGTGGATCTGGACTGGCAACATAAGGGTGAACTATTCATAGCTCGGTGGGCCCATGACTCCTCAGGCCATCAAGGGAGAGACGCGACATATAGATGGGCTCGTGACCGAGGGGTGGACTTGACCGTGGACACTATTGCACAGGTCATCCATGAATGTGAGACATGCGCTGCGATCAAACAAGCCAAGCGTTTGAAGCCTCTTTGGTATGGAGGGCGATGGCTGAAATACAAATATGGGGAGGCCTGGCAGATTGATTATATCACACTGCCACAAACCCGTCAAGGCAAGCGCTATGTGCTCACAATGGTGGAAGCAACCACCGGATGGCTGGAAACATACCCTGTGCCCCATGCCACTGCCCGGAACACTATCCTGGGCCTTGAAAAGCAAGTCCTGTGGCGACATGGTACCCCAGAGAGAATTGAGTCGGACAGCGGGACTCATTTCCGAAACAGCCTCATAGACACCTGGGCCAAAGAGCATGGTATCGAGTGGGTGTATCACATCCCCTATCATGCACCAGCCTCTGGGAAGATAGAACGATACAATGGACTGTTAAAAACTACACTGAGAGCAATGGGTGGTGGGACTTTAAAACACTGGGATACACATTTAGCAAAAGCTACCTGGCCAGTTAACACCAGGGGATCTACCAATGGGGCTGGCCCTGCCCAATCAAAATTCCACGTACTGTAGAAGGGGATAAAGTCCCCGTAGTGCACATGAAGAATATGCCAGGGAAGACAGTCTGGGTTAGTCCTGCCTCAGGCAAAGGCAAACCCATCCGTGGGATTGCTTTTGCCCAAGGACCTGGGTGCACTTGGTGGGTGATGCGGAAAGATGGGGAAGTCCGATGTGTACCTCATGGGGATCTGATTTTGGGCGAGAATAGCCAATGAATCAGATTGTGTGCTGTTAATTGCTAAGTAACACTGTCACTGTATGTCCTCATTGCTATAATTGCTATCAGTTGTACTACAAGTAAGGCACAGGGATGATGGGATAAGAACTGACCTCAGCAGCTGGCGCCCAGCAGTTTCCTCAAGATCTACATCTTCAGCCCATGGACTGCATGCATGAGCCACACCAGGTGCACCAGTCACAAGCTCCGAAAAATACAGCATGCAACAGACCAGCACCACCCAGCATCTCACCTGCCCTGAGAGACTGTTCTAACAGATGGAGCCCAAAGCCGTGGATTAAAAGAACTCAACGGACACTTTGGAGGGATGGCTCATAAACTAAGGGCATTATATGTGTGTACATATATATATATATATATAACAGGGGAAAGTGGTGGCAATTCATTGGAACCTGCTGGGCATGGCATAGATGGTATGGAATAAGGGGTGGATAGTGTCCTGGTTCCGGTGGGGATAGGGTTAATTTTTCCTGGTATTCCATGCCATGTGAGCCACGCCCACCCTGAGCTGCCGGGGGAGGGGGCAGGAAGTTGCTGCTTAAAAGCGGGCTGGGGCGTCCCGGGTCCGGCCGCTCGCTGGCCGGGGAGCGGCGGTTCCGTAATCGTGTTTGTATATTCCCCTCTCCGTGTTGTTGTTGTTGTTTGCCTGTTCCCTTTGCTGTTCTGTTAAACTGCCTTTGTCTCAACCCAAGAGTCTTGCCTTTTCTTACGATTCTTCCTGTATTAGGAAGGCGCGAGCGAGCGGCACGTGGTTCTTTGTTGCCGTCTGAGGCTAAACCACGACACCTTCATATCTTGTAAGGTCGATAACACCAACCACCATGTCGTCGCCAACGGTGATGCCTCTTTGTCTCCTTTACTTATCACTTCCCACAGTTTTTTCCCAACAGCCTCCCATATTTCTGCTTTAAAAGCTGTCTGGGGCTCTGGTGCAAATCCGTTTTCTCTGCACCATATTAACAACCTTCGGAGCATACGCTCATCGTATTTCACCCCTCTCTTAGAGAGGATATGCAGGAGAAGTCTTAATAGAGCTCCTTCTTCTTTTGTTACTTGTTGCCCCATCTCCTGCCCCGGCTGCTCACCTCTCTCTGGGTGTCCGTGGCCACGTTGTCTGTTTATTCCGGATTGCCGCCCAATCCGCCCGGTCTCAGTCCAGCTGAGCCATCCTCCAGCCGGTGGATCTCCTTCTGGGTCTTCCGCCCCTCACATTCCGTTGCTCAAGCCATGCACCGATCGGGATCACGTCGGGGTCACCATCTGAGGAGAAATAACTGGACTCCAGACGATCCAATGTGAATCAACAGAAGCCGTTTATTAAGCACAGATCATCATCTTTTATACCCTGCGTTGTAGCTGTACACGCCACTCGCTTATTTCTGATTAGCTCGTTACACTGTCCACGCGCTGTGCATGCAGTTCATTCACACATCAGATTGGTTACAAGAATTCGCGTCGTAAATCGCTTAGTCATTTGCACAACATGTTTTCTGCCTTCTCAGTCCCGTTTTTCCCATGTACTAATTCCATCTTCTACCACCTGTTTTGCCCTTAATCTAATCTCTCACAGCAGGGAGGCTGGCTCACATGGCCATTTTCTCTCAGATACATTCCTACAATCCCGTACCTCCCCAGTGCAGTTCTGCGTCTTCTCCCTGGACCCCAACCTGCACCCAAACCCCAAACCCATCCTGGTCACCATCACAGTGCGGGGCCCTGTGGGGCTGGGGCAGCTCTATGGGGCGGCCCTATGGGTCTGAGGGGGGTCTCCTCTGGGGTGGGGTAGGGATGGTCCTAAAACTAAATGGACACTTACCTTCAATTTGCACTCAAAAAGGTGGATTTTGAGCTCTGGGACACAAACGGGATGAGTAACACGAATGAGTTCATAAAAATGGAAATCAAGGACTTGTGAGGTCCTGCTCAGCTGACAGGCCATGAGCTGACCCACGGCTCGTGTAGGTTTGGTGAGATCCTTCATGTCTGGACACCTGACAGGCCAGGAGCAGGCCCACGCCCTGCGTCTGTGCTTATGAGGTCACTCACGCCTGAGTAGCCAGTGGGCCAGGAACAGGCCTAGGGATTGTGTAGGTGCCTGGAGGTCACTGGTGCCTGCGCAGACGACAGGCCAGGAGCCGTCACCTGGCTTGTGGATGTCTCTGCGATGTCACTGGTGCCTGAGGAGCCCAGGAGAAACATGTCTTGTGTTGGGTGTTTTGAGGCCCCAGGTGCCTGAGAAGCTGGTAGGCCAGGACTAAGCCCCCATCTTGTGTAGGTGTTTGCAAGGTCACCTGTGACCGCTCAGCTGACAGGCCAGGAAGAGGCCCATGGGTTGTGTAGGAGCTGGTGAAGTCACTGCTGGCCGCGTACCTGGTAGGGCAGGAGCCGGAACATGGGGGGTGTCACGGGTGCCTGAGTAGATGATGCCACCAAAATAGTATTTGGACCCCACTCCAATATGGGCTTTTGGAAGAACCATCGTCAGCAGAAGCCCGGACGCAGCACACACACACGTGTGACAGCGGGACTCCTGAGCACGCAGCAGCAGGAGGGTGCGAGGTCACGGTCACTGTAACCCCTGCGCACACAGGGGTGGCGGCAGGAGGGACGGGAGCTCCTTCTGCAGGTTCTTCTGCTCCTCCTTGACGTGCTCCTCCCCCACCTCCAGGAACTCCAGCACCTGCTGCAGCTTCTCCTGCCACAGCTGGAGGTCGGGGGGAGGTCCTGCCTGCCCCCACCATCTGCCTGCACCCCCTCCTGCCCGCCGCCCACCTGCCTGGACCCTCTCCTGCCTGCACCCCCCGTGCCCACACCCACCTTGTGGCAGGTGTCAAGGTCCTCCAGGTCCTCGGGTTCGGGCACCAGGAAGGACAGAGACGGGGGAGGGCGTGGGGTGGCAGCTCCTCCTGGGGGGGCGTGGGGGGGCTACACCCAGGGGTGGCGGCACCCGGGGGGAGAGTGGTAGTGGTGAAACCCAGATGAGAGAGGACACCTGGGCAAGGGGGGGCACCCGGACATTGCGGAGGACACCACCCATGGGCTGGGGAGGGCACCCAGAGGTGGGGAGGGGGGGTGCCCAGAGTATGGGGGGGTGTCACCCTTGGGGGACACCCAGATACGAGGGGGGGACCCAGATTAGGCAGTGTGTGTCCCCATGGGGTGGGGAGCCAGAGGTGTGGGGAGTGTCACTCATGGGGGCACCCAGAGACTGGGGGGGGAGGGAGCATCACCCATGGAGGGGGGGAGCAGAGGTGGGAAGGGCACCCAGAGACTGGGGGGGCCCCATGGGGAGGAGTCACCCAGAGACTGGGGGGCTGTCATCCATGGGGGGGCACCCAGAAATTGGAGGGGGACGCCAGAGATGGGGAGGGGGTACCCAGAGACTCGGGGGGGCACACAGAGATGGGGGGGAGGCACCCAGATATTCGGGGGGGCGCAGCCAGAAAGTGGGGGGGCACCCTCGGATGGGGGGGAGACCCAGAACCGTGGCGGGACCCGGAAGCGGGTGCGGGATCACGCGGACATGGCGGGGGGGGACCGAGCGATGAGCGCGACCCGGTAGCGGGGGCCGCCCACGGGCGGGTGGGGGCCGGGGGGTCCCGGGAGAGTCTCAGCGGTGTCCCGTCCCCCCCCCAGGTGTCCCCGGGCCAACAAACCTGCGCGACCTCCCGCGGCGACCCCAGCTCCGCCATGCTGCCGCGCGTGAAAGGGCAACGCCCACCGCGACCGGAAACCGCGCCCACTTCCGGCGCAGGGGATGATGGGAGATGGAGTACGGCCACGGCGGACCAGTCATCCCAGTATGACTTCCTAGTTCCCCAGTTCTCCCAGTTACGGTCCCAGTTCTCCCAGTATGACCCCCTGACTCCCTGCAGTGTTCCCAGTGCAGTCACAGTGCTCCCAGTATGACTTCCTCACTCCTCCCAGTGCTCCCAGTGTGCTCCCAGTGCTCCCAGTATGACTCCCTCACTCCCCCCAGTGCTCCCAGTTTGGTCCCAGTGCTCCCAGTATGACTCCCTGACTCCCCGCAGTGCTCCCAGTGCCGTCCCAGAGCTCCCAGTATGACTCCCTGACTCCTCCAGTGCTCCCAGTGCGCTCCCAGCACTCCCACTATGACTCCCTCACTCCCCCCAGTGTTCCCAGGTCGACCCCCTTACCCCCCCCAGTGCTCCCAGGGTGCTCCCAGTGCTCCCAGCATGACCCCCACTACTCCCCCCAGTGCTCCCAGTGCAGTCCCAGTGCTCCCAGTATGACTCCCTGGTTCCCTCCAGAGCTCCCAGTTCGGTCCCAGTGCTCCCAGTATGACACCCTGACTCCCCCCAGTGCTTCCAGTGCTTTCCCAGTGCTCCCAGTATGACCCCCGGGGATCCCCCCAGTGTTCCCAGTGTGGTTCCAGTGCTCCCAGTATGACTCCCTGACTCCCCCCAGTGGCACCAGTGCGGTCCCCGTGCTCCCAGTCTGACTCGCTGACTCCCCCCAGTGATCCCAGGGCACTCCCAGGCCTGCCAGTTCGACGCCCTGACTCCTCCAGTGCCCCCAGTGCTGAGCCAGTCCTCCCAGTATCACCCCCTGACTCTCCCAGTGCTCCCAGTGCTGTCCCAGTGCTCCCAGTGCGGTCCAGTTCTCCCACTATGACTCCCTGACTCCCCCCAGTACTCCCAGTGCGGTCCCAGCACTCCCAGTATGAGTCGTTGACTCCCCCCAGTGCTCCCAGGTCGACCCCCTTACTCCCCCCAGTGCTCCCAGTGTTGTCCCAGTGCTCCCAGTATAACCCCCTCACTCCCCCCAGTGGTCCGAGGGTGCTCCCAGTGCTCGCAGTATGACCCCCACTACTCCCCCCAGTGCTCCCAGGGTGCTCCCAGTGCTCCCAGTATGACTCCCTGGCTCACCCCAGTGTTCCCAGTGCTGTCTCAGTGCTCCCAGTATGACTCGCTGACTCCGCCCAGTGTTCCCAGTGCTTTCCCAGTGCTCCCAGTATGACCCTCTCACTCCCCCAAGTGCTCCCAGTGCTTTCCCAGTGCTCCCAGTATGAACCCCTGACTCCCCTTAGTGCTCCCAGTGCTCCCAGTATGACTTCCTGACTCCCCACAGTGCTCCCAGTGCTGTCCCAGTGCTTCCAGTATGACTCCCTCACTCCTCCCAGTGCTCCCAGTATCACTCTCTGGTTACTCCCAGTGCTCCCAGTATGGTTCCAGTGCTCCCATGTCGTGGTTTAGACTCAGACGACAACAAGGAACCACGTGCCGCTCGCTCGGGCCTTCCCAATACAGGAAGAATCGGAAGAAAAAAGGCAAGACTCTTGGGTTGAGACAAAGGCAGTTTCACAGAACAGCAAAGGGAACAAGAAAACAACAACAATCACACGGACAGAGGAATGTACAAACACGATTACGGAACCGCCGCTCCCCGCCGCTCCCCGATCGGACCCGGGACGCCCCAGCCCGCTCCAAGGGGAGATGTCCTGCCCCCTCCCCCGGCAGCTCAGGGTGGGCATGGCTCACATGGCATGGAATACCTGTGTCCTGGGGAGAATGAACCCTGTCCCCGCCGCAACCAGGACATTATCCACCCCTTATTCCAGACCATCTATGCCATGCCCACATCTTACAGGTTCCAATGAATTGCCACCACTTTCCCCTGTCATGTATATATATACGTATATATTCATGCAGATATAGTGCCCTTAGTCTATGGGCCATCCCTCCAAAGTGTCCCTTGAGTTCATTTCATCCTTGGCTCTGGGCTCCATCTGTTAGAACAGTCTGTGTCCTGGAGAGAATTAACCCTATCCCTGCCGGAACCAGGACAGCAGCCCAGAAAGCCAATCATAGCCTGGGCTGCATCCACAGAAGCGTGGCCAGCAGGTGGAGGGAGGGGATTCCTTGTCTCTACTCCAATCTCATATGACTTCATCTGGAATACTGCGTCCAGTTCTAGGGGACCCAGCACAAGAAAACTTGGAACTGCTAGAGTGGGTCAAGGGAAGGATCACCAAAAATCATTGGAAGGCTGGAAGACCTCTCCTAGGAAGAGAAACTCAGAGAGTTGATGTTGTTGAACGTGGAAACAAAAAAGCACCAAGGAGACCTTCTTACGGACTTTTACTCTATGAGGGAGGCTTATAGAGAGAGAGAGAGAGATTTTACCAGGGCCAGTAATGACAGGACAAGGGGCAGTGGCTTTACACTGAAGGAGGGTGGATTTAGACTGGACATAGGGAGGAAATTTTTCACAATGAGGGTGGTGAGACACTGGAAAAGGTTGCCCAGAGAAGTTCTGGATTCCCCATCATTGGAGGTGTTCAGGGTCAGGTATGGTGGGGCTTTGAGCATCCTGATCGCAGATGTCCCTAAAAAACAGGGATTGGACTAGATGATCTTTAAAAGTCCCTTCAAACCAAAACCATTCTGGGATACTATGAGGGCAGATGTGGCCACACCAGTGCTGAGTTGAGGGGGACAATAACTGCCCTTGTCTGTGTGGCCACAGTCCTTCTAACACCACCCCATATGCAGCTGGCCTTAATGGTGCTGAGCCTTTACCAGAGGCTCATATGGCATCCCTTAAAATGCCCAGGCCTCTCTCCTCAGACTCACTCCTCACCTGGTCCTCTCCCACTTTGCCCCTTCTCCTAGAAAAAATTGAGGTTTGTGTTGGCGACATCCCCAGGTGTCTCAAGGTCCCTGTGCACTGAAGCTCCAGCACGTCAGCATTTAAATTGTATGTGCAGATGGCTCATGCTGAGTCGTGGTTCCTCTAACAAGACAACTTGAGTAGCTGTAGGACAGCAGAGGTAAGAAAAGGGGTTACTAGTGTCATGGACATCATGAGGAAGGTGGAAAGTGCCACTGTCACCATCTCAGAAACACCAAGGGAAGGGCCAACAAGGAAACGGTGAAAAAGAGTTGGCTCTTTGTATGGGAGGGGATGAGGATGATCCAAGGGAAGAACTTGAGAGTGGAAAAAGAGCAGAAAAGGGCATGAAAGGAAAAGAGGAACATCAAATTGCTTGGTTGGAAGGGACCTTTCAGATCACCTAGTCCAATCATCAACCTAACTCTGACAAAAGCCATCACTAAACCATAGCTCTAAGCACTATGTCTGTCCGTCTTTTAAATACCTCCAGGGATGGTGCCTCAAAAACTTCCTGGGCAGCCTGTTCCAATGCTTAATAACCCCCTCAGTGTAAAAAGTTTTCCTAATATCCTGCCTAAACCTCCCCTGGCACAACTTGAGGCCGTTTCCTCTTGTCCAGTTCCCTCTTACTTGGGAGAAGAGACCGATCCCTACCTCTCTACAACCTCCTTTCTGGGAGTTGTAGAGTGAGAAGGTCTCCCCTCAGCCTCCTTTTCTCCAGGCTAAACAATCCCAGCTGTCTCAACTGCTCCACATAATGTTTATTCTCCAGATCCCTCACCAGCTCCCTTGCCCTTCTCTGGACCTGCTCCAGCATCTCAATGTCTTTTTTGTGGTGAGGGGCCCAAAACTGGACACAGTACACCAGGTGGGGCCTCACCCATGCCGACAGGCGGACAATCACTTCTCTACTCCTGCTCACCACACTGTTCCTGATACAGGCCTGGATGCTGTTGGCCTTCTTGGCCACCTGGGCACACTGCTGGCTCATATTCAGCTGGCAGTTGACCAACACCCCCAGGTCCTTTCCTGCAGGGCAGCTCTCCAGCCACTCCTCCCCAGGCTTGTAACGCTGCATGGGGTTGGTGTGACCCAAGTGCAGGACCCAGCACTTGGCCTTGTTGAACCTCATACCACTGGCCTTGGACCATCGATCCAGACTCTGCAGATCCCTCTACAATGCCTTTCTACCCTCAAGCAGGTCGACACTCCCACCCAACTTGGTGTCATCTGCAAACTTACTGAGGGTGCACTCGATCCCCTCGTTCAGATCATTGATAAAGATCTTAAAGTGAACTGGCCCCAATACCGAGCCCTGGGGAACAAGCATCAGGGTGACCATCTGCACACAAACATTAACAGCTGACCAAATGGAGCTTGAGTCCAGGGGCAGCTGGAGAAACGCTGGGATTTGGCCAACAAAAATGTCTTCAAGTCTTTCAAGGAGAAGTGTCCAGTCCTGCATCCCGGGGAAGAATAACCCCAATGCAACAGGACAGGCTGGGACCTGATGTGCTGAGCAGTGACCCTGCGGAGACGGGGCTGGGCACCCTGAGGGACGCCTCATGAGCCAGTGGTGCACGCTCACTATGAACAAGGCCGGCTGCCTACGGGGCTGCAGGAGGAGGAGCGTGTGCCCCCCAGGCAACTTGAGTCACCTTCCCCTTTGACTCAGCACTGCTGTGGTCCAACGTACACAGCTGTGTCCCAGTGTGCGGCTCCCCATTTTGGAGAAGTGGAGAGGAGCTGAAGAGTGTCCAGAGGAGGTCTGCCAAGATGGCCTTTAGGGCCCAGTGCACGTGTGCTTGGTGGAGAGGCTGAGGGACCTGGGCTTCTCTGGCCCAGTGGCAGGGAGGCTCTGGGCACTATTGGAATAGCCTGAACCTGGTTGAAAGGTTGTTTCACAGACGATGGGTTTTTTCTTTGGTGGGAAACAGCAGGAGAAAGAAATAATGCAACAAAGGGCAGCTTGGGAGGTGGAGACTGGACACCAGGAGAAAGAAATGCCACTGCAAGGGCAGTGCTGTGCTGCAACAGATCACCCAGAGGGAGTCGGGATCAGCCCAAGGCGTTGTGTTTCAGGAACAGCCAAGGACGATGGAGAGAGATGAGTAAAGGCAGTGAGATGCTGAGGGGAGAGCAAGATGGGGAAGCAGGGGGGATGTCTGCAGCCTGCAGGGGAAGAGGAGCAGATGTGGGACACCATAGCACAGCCAGGGGTGGAGATGATCAAGGGAGTTGGCAAGGCTGAAAGCCCCCAACAGTGCTTATGTCTTTCTCCTCTTGGCTGTGGCAGTTGTCTGTGCCACCAAGGCTACCAGAAGACACCTTATCCTTACAGCACTAGGGCCTTAGCACCTCCTCTTCCTCACCCGGGAGCCGTCATTCTGTCTTTCTGCCCTTGGCATTGCACGTCCTCCCATCACAATGCCCCAGGAAGAGCCCTGAGCTGTGCTTGTGGGGCAGGATCTCCCTTCCCAGGGGCTGGAGGCCAGGGCTTGGCCCTTTGCCTTCCTCTCACACATTCAGCATTAGCCAGCATCAGAGACACCTCTCCATTGCCTTTGCCTACCTGCCCTCACTGCCTCCAGTTTTCCCTCGAACGAGTCCCCAGGAGCCTTTGGCAGTAATGGCCCTCAGTGGGACCCATTAACGCTCCAAGAAACTTTGGAGTCTGCATCTGACGTTGACTTCTGGAGAGGTTTCATCAGCCTCGCCTGTGTCTGAGCTTCATGGACTCAGCACCAAAACCACCAGAGAGATCAAGAAAATGCCTTGGGCTGGTCCTGCCTTCTTCTGCCTGTACAGGCAGGTCCTGCCTGTACCTTCTCCGTACAGAAATGGGGGTTGGCCGGGTGGCAGGAATCCGTGTTTGCTGCTCGGGATGGGCATCGGGGGGTAAGCAATTGTACTGCATCACTTGTGGTTTCCTATATTCTTTTGCAATGATTGTTATTTTCTTTCCCGTTACTGGTCTATCAAACTGTCTCTATCTCAACCCATGAGATTTTTATTCCTTTTTCTCCCTCTTCTCCCTATCCCTCTGCAGGGGGTCAGGGGGCAATGAGTGAAGAGCAGCGTGGTCTTTCCCCCCCAACAAGGCTGAGGAATGAGCTGGCTCTGCTCATGTCACTGCAGCATTAGGACAACCAGGAGTTTCCTTGAGGTTTTCCTGCAGGAATATGCTGAGCAGCTCCTCTGTGTTACAAGTGGATTACAGATGAGGTAACTAGTGAATGGCAGAAGCTGTAACCCCTTTCCCAAATCCCTGCTGCTGTGGAGCAGGGATGACTCCTTGGGAGCCCAGAAGCAGAGCTCTGCTCCTCACGGCACACTTGGCCAGCAACAGTGAGAGCTCCAACAAGGGCAATGCAGAAAGCTCCCGGAAAAAAGGACACAGGCAAATTGTGTTTTCGGGGCTTGGGTTTGGAAGGACAGGCAATGGGAAGAGATTTGCTCAGAGCTGTCCTGACTTGCGAGTGGGCTTTCCTCTTTTGGCAGTACCTCGGGAACAAAGGGATGCGATGTCCAACGGCAGCTCCATCACCCACTTCTTCCTCCTGGCATTCGCAGACATGCAGGAGCTGCAGCTCTTGCACTTCTGCCTCTTCCTGGGCACCTACCTGGCTGCCCTCCTGGGCAATGGCCTCATCATCACTGCAGTAGCCTGTGACCACCGCCTCCACACCCCCATGTACTTCTTCCTCCTCAACCTCGCCCTCCTCGACCTGGGCTGCATCTCCACCACTCTGCCAAAAGTCATGGCCAACTCCCTCTGGCACACCAGGGCCATCTCCTTCTCAGGATGTGTTTCCCAGGTCTTTTTCTTTGCCTTCTTGATCTCAGCAGAGTTTTATCTTCTGACAGTCATGGCCTACGACCGCTACGTTGCCATCTGCAAACCCCTGCACTATGGGTCCCTCCTGGGCAGCAGAGCTTGTGTCCACATGGCAGCAGCTGCCTGGGGCAGTGGCTTTCTCCGTGCTCTCCTGCACACAGCCAATACATTTTCAATACCTCTCTGCCAAGGCAATGGCCTAGACCAGTTCTTCTGTGAAATCCCCCAGATCCTCAAGCTCTCCTGCTCAGACTCAGACTACCTCGGGGAAGTTGGGCTTATTGTGTTTGGTGCCTTTTTTTCTTTTGCGTGTTTTGTTTTCATTGTGGTGTCCTACGTGCAGATCTTCAGGGCCATGCT
This sequence comes from Larus michahellis, assembly GCF_964199755.1. Classification (NCBI taxonomy): domain Eukaryota; kingdom Metazoa; phylum Chordata; class Aves; order Charadriiformes; family Laridae; genus Larus; species Larus michahellis. The sequence goes on from NW_027435902.1 coordinate 455,824, forward strand.
GTGTATCCCCTCTGGGGAGGGACGGCACAAAGCGTTTTCCACGTGCCTCCCTCACCTGGCCGTGGTCTCTCTCTTTATCATTTTTGGCATGTTTGCCTACCTGAAGCCCACCTCCATCTCCTCCACAGATCTAGACTTAGTGGTGTCATTTCTGCACTCGGTGGTGCCTCCAGCAGTGAACCCCCTCATCTACAGCATGAGGAACCAGGAGCCCAGGAATGCCCTGAGGAAACTATTGCGATATACTCTATTTCATCCCCAATGAGGTAACTGTCTTTCTCCTACGACTCCCAGCATATTCACAGAAAATAGCAGGACGACCTTTTGTTCATAACCTTTTTACGTGCTTTCTTTGGTAGTTTCTTTCTTTCTTTTCTTTCTTTCTTTCTTTCTTTCTTTCTTTCTTTCTTTCTTTCTTTCTTTCTTTCTTTCTTTCTTTCTTTCTTTCTTTCTTTCTTTCTTTCTTTCTTTCTTTCTTTCTTTCTTTCTTTCCTACCTCCTTTCCTCCTTTCCTCCTTCCTTCCTTCCTTCCTTCCTTCCTTCCTTCCTTCCTTCCTTCCTTCCTTCCTCTTTCTTTCTTTCTTTCTTTCTTTCTTTCTTTCTTTCTTTCTTTCTTTCTTTCTTTCTTTCTTTCTTTCTTTCTTTCTTTCTTTCTTTCTTTCTTTCTTTCTTTCTTTCTTTCTTTCTTTCTTTCTTTTTTTTTCTTTCTTTTGTTCCTTTTTTTTCCTTCCTATATTACTTGTTTTCTTGTCTCTCTTTCTCTCTTTCACTGTTTCTCTTTTTCTCTCTTCCTCTTAATTTAGGCTTGTGATAATATTATTCCTAAGCTCACATTTTTAGCATCCCAATGATGAGACGTACATGAGAAGCCAGACTCCCTCCATACTTGAAACAAAATAAAGGCAGCAGCAGAAAATCAAGCCATGAATGAATGCTTTATTTTGCTTTGCTTACACACGCAGCTTTGGCTTTACCTGGGCTGAGCTGGGAAGTGCTCGGGAGAGGAAAACACCAGTGCAGAGCTCAGCTGTGTGAGTGTGAAGGCTGGGTGCACACAGCAGTGTTCTCACACAGCCAGGCCTTCTGGAGAGACAGGAAGGACCAGCAGAGCAGGACCTGCTCTGTGCCACGGTCCCTGGACACCCCGGGGAACCTGCCCCAGGGTAATCGTCGCCAACCAGCCCCTCACAGTACAGCAACAGCCACTCACCTCAGCTCAGAGAGCTGGTCTGTCCCTCCATGGAGGGACACAAAATGACTGCATCAGAAGTTTGTTCTTGCATCACAGACATAGGAATACACATTTCATGTGTGTGATGAGATGAATTTGAGGGAGCACAAGTGCCAGCAGCTACTCCTAGGAGTGTCCTGTTGTGGGAAACTCAGCTTATTGAGATCACTTCAGGTTTGGAGTAACATCCGCTGGGTAACCACCACTGGCGTGTGCTCCCTTGGGTGTAGGTCATAGAGACATCGAATCATAGAATCACAGCATGGTTTGGGGCTGCCAGCGCACATTGCCAGCTCATGTTCAGTTACTCCAGCCCCAGCATCCTCACGCCCTTCTCTGCAGGGCTGCTCTCAATCCCTTCGTCAACACACTCCATGAGTCTCCTGCACTGCTCACAGCTTCATGGGATGCTCTTCCAGCAGCTGCCAGGGTGACTGGAGTCCCCCAGTAGATCTCAGCCTCTGAGTGTGGTGCTTCCTGGAGGTGAAGTAAGAACGCTTCGTCAAAAGGCTCCTCTTGCTCGGGTGGCCTGTAGCAAACCCCAGCCGTGAGGATTCCAGCTGCACAAGGGTGCTCAGATCCTCCTCTTTGTTCCCCAGGCTGCATGCGTTGGTACAGAGGCACTTCAGCTGGGCCACTGACCATGACAACTTCTTTAGAGGAACACACCCCAAATCCTATGAAGCATTTCACAGCCGTTTCCCTGTGGGTTCCGAACACACCAGCAGCCCCTGGCCCTTCTCTCTTCCTAAAAACTCCATCCCTTTCCCGGTCAATCCAGTCTGACATGCAACTGGCCTCTTTTATACCGTGTTCTGCCTCCCCCCTCTTGGTTCCTCCCTGCTCCCCCTTCCGCTGCATGTCCCTCAGGGCTTTGCACAGCTCTATTCATTCCCGCATCCCTCCCAGACCAGGCTCCCTCTGACTCACAACGTTCTCATTTCAAACGGCCACTTGATCTTCCTGGAGGTGCCACCTGGACTTTCTTGATGGCCCACCAATTCCTGGGACTGGCAAAAGTTCTTTCTTGCCATCGACTCCATGGTTCTTTTCTCAAGTTTGTGGCTCAGTGCACTCTGCTTCTGCTTTCCCCTTTTTTCTCCCCATTTCCCCATTAACAAGGTCCCCGCGCAGATGACCTTGCTGGAATAAACACTCCCCCTCTCACACGCCTCCATCCCTCAGCGTGACTGACCACCTTTGGCTCCCATCGCTGCCTCCCTGAGCCTTTGCCCTCAGGTTTGGGGCCCTGCACCTTCTTCTTGATGGCCACGCGGCCTGACAGCTGCCCCGCCCACCAGCTTCCGGGGGAAGTCCCGCCCCCTCTCCTCTACCGGGCCTCTGCTCTCTTCGGATTGGCTGCCAGCACCAGCCACCCCGGCTGGATGGACCCGGAAGTGCATCGGACCCGGAAGGCCCTTCCCCTACACGCACGGGGGCCGCCATTGTGGTTTGTCCGCCATTGTGGTTTATCCGCCATTTTATGCCGAGATGCCGCCATTCCCTGGCAGGGAGCTGCCATTTGGTTAAAGATCACACAGCTCCGTGATTGGCTAACGGCCATCTCCTGACACCGTCACACCCGCATGTTCTCAGGCAGCCCCTGGGATGGGTCGCCTGCCTCGTTTGGATGTAAAAATAGAATATTTATAGACAATATAATCATATATTTTATATATCTATGAAAGGAAGTGTATAATTCTACTAATGAATTTAGTTTTTTAATAATACACACATTCTTTTTATATATATTCTTATGTATATGTGTATAGATTTCTACATAGGTAAACATTAATAAACATATAGAAATTAAATTAATCATCTTTGTTTCTAAAGTTTGCATAACTATAAATTTGAATTGGAGCTATAGTTTTGAATTGAATAAATCCTTCTTCAATAAGATTTAGTGTAGTGAAGAATTAGAGTTTAAATGTGAACGGAAGCAGAAGGCAAAGGCCGGGTGGGGGTCCCCCACTTTACCAGGCTGCAGAACAAGCCCTGACAGGGTGGGCTGGGGGGAATTCAAGAGGGCGGAGGGGTGCCCGAAAGGTGGTGGGGCACGGACACGCTGGAACATGCCCAGGGGCTACGGCCCCCTTCTAGGAGGGGTGAGCAAGTGACGGAGAGGGGGGTCAGTACTGGCTTGGGTCCCCCCAAAAGACGAGCACGCAGCAAATAGGTTGGTATGTGCTTGTGAGGAGCTGCTGCCTGAGTAGCCAACAGGCCAAGAGGAGGCTTCTGGTCTGTGCAGGAGCTTGTGAGGAGTCGTATCTCAGAGGTGAGCAGACAGCAAGCAGGGGGAGATGTGGGGGTCAGGTCTCTGGTGCCTGAGTAGCTGATAGAGCAGGAGCAAGGCCAGGGCTCCTGTAGGGGCTGGTGAGGTCCCTGGTGCTGGTGTAGCTGATAGGAGACACGTGGCTCGGGCTTGTCCTCGTGATGTCACTCTTGGCTGAGTAGCTGATAAGGCAGGCCCAGGTGCACAGCTCGTGTAGGTGCCTGGAGGTCACTGGTGCCTGCACAGACGAGAGGCCAGGAGCTGTCACCTGGCTTGTGGATGTCTCTGCGATGTCACTGGTGCCTGAGGAGCCCAGGAGAAACATGTCTTGTGTTGGGTGTTTTGAGGTCCCAGGTGCCTGAGAAGCTGGTAGGCCAGGACTAAGCCCCCATCTTGTGTAGGTGTTTGCAAGGTCACCTGTGACCGCTGAGCTGACAGGCCAGGAAGAGGCCCATGGGTTGTGTAGGAGCTGGTGAAGTCACTGCTGGCCGCGTACCTGGTAGGGCAGGAGCAGGAACATGGGTGGTGTAGGGTGTTGTGGTGTCACGGGTGCCCGAGTAGATGATTGGTTGGGAGCCAAGCAGTAGTTTATGTAGGTGTTTGTGAGGTCATTGGTGTCTGAATACCTGATAGGCCAGGAGCAGGAACGTGGCTTGTGAATGTCGCTCTTGTGATTTCACCGCTGCCTGTGTAGCTTTTGGGCAAGGAGCAGGCATATGGCTTGTGTGGCCGCTTCTGATGCCATGAAAATAATACTTGGACCCCACCCCAATATGGCTTTTTGGAAGAACCATCGTCATCAGAAGCCTGTACACAACACACACACACACGTGTGACAGCGGGACTCTTGAGCAGGCAGCAGCAGCAGCAGCAGGAGGGTGTGAGGTCATGGTCACTGTAACCCCTGAGCACACGGTGGTGGCAGCAGGAGGGACGTGAGGTCACTGTCGGTACCACTCATGAGCACACAGCAGCAGAAGTAGGAGAGTGTGAGGTCACCGTCAGTATAACCCACAAACACACAGCTTTGGCAGTAGGAAGGATGTGAGGTCACGTCACCGATGTCACCCCGTGCCCGTGGGGCTCGGTGCAGAGCGGCCGTGTGCATGACAGGGGCATGACGGGGGACGGGAGCTGCCCGTCCCCGTGTCTGTGAGGCCGAAGGAGCAGCCCCTGCGGCCCTGGCTGGAGCAGTCGGGGTGGGGGTGGCTCGGGGGCAACCCAGGGATGTGCCTGGGCACGGCGCCAGGAGGAAACCACAGACTTCCTGCCCGGGCGCTGCGGGGGGAGCGGGGGGAGCGCAGCGAGGCCACGTTGGCTGTGGTTTGTGCACCTGCAGGCTCCAGCTCCCGCTCCGCCCGCGGGGAATAACGGCCCCTCGGTGACACACGGAGAGTCAGGGACACGTCTGAGCCTCTGGGCTTCCCGTCTGCTGCCAGGGCAGGGACATGATCCAGCTGCTGCTCCTGCGAGGGACTCACTGTGGGGGTCTGCAGGGAGGGACGGACAAGCCAACACTCCTGGGATGGAGCCCTTGCCCTGGATGAAGACCTCTCCCAGCTGCTGCTCCCAGCACAGTGAGGTCGGTAGCAGGGGCAGGGGCTGTTTCCTCCCCATCCTGACACAGACCCTGGTGCAGTCCCCGCTCCATGGTCACCGCAGCTTGGGGGCAGCTGGACACTTGCCTCATGGCTTCTTGGATGAGCCCAGCGCAGGAGATGCTCAGTGCTTCCAGGCCCACAGCAGGGTGCAAGGGGTGACTAACCAAATTCCCCTGCACACCCAGCTTGTCCCATGATGATCCGCCACCACAGCGACCATGACACCGGCAGTGGGACATATATGTCCCTCATATATGGTCATGAACGGCGCTGGAGAAGTTCATTGGCGGGCTGGGCTGTGTTGGAGGGGAGATAGCTCCCGATAACGTCTAAAAAGGTGCTGCTGCTTCGATTGGCTCCTTCTGCATCTGGGTTGGCATCTGCAGAGATATATCACCCTCCCATCATCGACGTCCCCGTGAGTCCCCAGGAGCTGTGACAGGGAGTGGGGAAGAGCAGGGCTGTGCCAGCAGGGCAGGAGGCTCAGGATGGGAATGGAGGGACTCCTGTCCCCTCGGGTGCTGTGGCTGCTCCTCTGGGTGCAGCTCTGCAGAGGTAAGTGCCGGCTCCCTTTTCCCACAGCCCAGGGCCATCGGGTACCAGTGGGGTCATCAAGAGCCCTTTGGGAAGAGGGTTTCTTTCCAAGTGCCGCTGAGATGAGGGTCAGGAGGAGCTCAAGTCCATGGACCCTGTGCCTTTGCCTGTGTCCATTTGGCTGGGAGAGGGTGTCTCCACTTCCAGTGCTCCAGTATTTCGGGCAGCCTGTGCCTGGCTGCATTTAAAGACAACCCATCCTGGGGTACCCTTTTGGGATGACTTGTTCCCCAGTACTGTTCCCCTGAGGCTGGCTGTGGCTCCAGGCTTCAGGGGAGCCCTGACACCAGGAAGGCAGTTTGTGCGCCACAGAGAGAGGGGGACTGGACTGTCTGCACCCACAGGTGGTAGAGAAGTTCCCTTCTCAGGGGCCCCCACCAAGCACAGGGGCTGGGCTGCCACCAGGGGCCAGGAGAGGACATGGGTTGGGGGGATCCTTGGGATCATGTTGGTGTTCCCCAAGGACACAGAAAGGCCTGGGCAGGATGTGAGCTTGGGTGGCGCCAGGGCAGGTGGTCGGCAGGGGAAGTTGTGGGGCTGGGGGCATGGGGCTGTTATGGGGTGTTGGGCTGGGGAGGAGCAGGTTCCCTGTGCAGGGCCTGGGGGCACAATGAGTGGGTGGTCATGGGAGGGGGCCATGGGAGTGGGGAGGAGGTTCCCAGGGCTGTGTTATGGTGAATAGCCCATCCCAGAAGGGCTGGAGTACTGCACCCCTAGCCTTCACAGGCTGTGGGGAGAGCAGGAACCCCCACACTGGCCAAGGGACAGCCCGGAGGGGTGAGGACTCCCACCCTCCCACCGTGGTGCTTCTGACTCATCCTGGGCGGGGGGGGCCTTCTAGACCTGCACTCTGGGGCTCGGTGCTCTCCTGAGCGGTCCCATGTCGATGTTTGAAGGGGCTGCAGAGGTGAGGCTGCAGGATGGCGGCGGACGCTGTGCTGGGAGAGTGGAGGTGAAACACCAGGGCCAGTGGGGGACTGTGTGTGGCTACAACTGGGACACGAATGATGCTGCAGTGGTATGTAAGCAGCTGGGCTGTGGGTCTGCTCTTGAAGCTCCTAAGTACGGACATTTTGGGCCAGGATCCGGCCCCATTTGGATGGCTTATGTTGAGTGTCATGGCACCGAGTCAGCCCTGTCTGATTGCACAAACAGAGAAGGGATTCGACAATACTGTGATCACAGTCGGGATGCTGGAGTGACGTGTTCAGGTATGGTGCCAGCCTGTTCCCCACCTTTGTGACCAGGATGGGGGAAGGGACCTGGCTGTGCCCTCAAGGAAACAAGGGGTTACTGGAGAAGGGCCTGGTGTGGCTGGTCACGCTGCTGAGCTGGGACTGTCATGGCTGGTTTCCCCGGTCCCTGAGGAAAAGCCAGTGGGAACCCGCCACTGCCTGACCCCTGATGTGTCTCAGCCCACCCTCCGTCAGTGCCTGGGGCTGGGAGATGGTGCCCTCATGCAAGAGGAACTTAGAGCAGCTCACGTGGCCACCCACAACCTTGGGCCCAAGGAGGTCAGGGACTTTTGGGTTGTGTCCCCTGGCAGACATGAGTCCCCCAAAGCAGAGGGGCTGCTTAGAGGGCAGGGGCCCTGGGCTTGGGCAGAAGAGCTGGGTGGCTCATGGCCACCCCATTCCCCTTCCAGAGCCACCCCATGAGAGCGAGCCCACAGGGAAACACCCCTGTGCAGGCAGCGCTGACCTGCTGCCCAGCCTCTGCTGCCTACCCCAGCCCCTGCCTGCCCGGTGCCAAGGGCACTTGCCAGCACTTTCTGTCTCTCCTTGCCCTGGGAGCTCGTGTCAGCCCAGGGCTGCTCCTCTGCCCCCTCTCCTGCCCTCTACCCAGCTGGGGGCCAGGGATGTGCACTCCTGGCAGTGTTCTCTGGCCCTGGCTGAGGACCCTCCCCAGGCAGGTGCTGGAGCTGGGGGCTGGTGGAGACAGCGACTGGAGGTACAGCTGCACCACATCTACTCCCTCTGACATGTCTCATCTAATAGCAGTGCCTCAATGGGCTCCATTTCTGGTGGCTCCAAGGGGTTCCTCAGCCTGGCTCTCAGCTTGGTGGGGCAGAGCAGGCTGCAGCAGCCAGCAGAACCTCAGCCCATCTCCTTGGGCTCAAGCGCTGCAGTGTCTGGGGCCAGTGCCAGGTAGCCCAGGGTCTCCAGGAGGGCAGCAGTTTTTCTAAGCACTTCCTGTGGCTGTGGGTTTGGGAGAAAAGCCAACCCACGAGTGCTGTGATGATGTTGGGGGAGCAGCAGGGGGTCCCTGGTGTGTTTGTGCCATCAACACCCACTGGGAGCTGCTGGGAGGGTCGTGGGTCTCTTTGCCTGTGGCCACCTTGCAGACCAGGTGGGACATGGGTATGTAACTGCCAGAGGGCTGTGGGAACTCACAGAGTTCTTTGGTTACTCCAGGATTTGTCCGGCTGGTTGGAGGGGACAACCCCTGCTCAGGACGAGTGGAGATCCGTGATAGGAACAAGTGGAAAACTGTCTGTGACTCCGACTTTGGTCCCAAAGCTGCCGACGTGGTCTGCAGAGAGTTGCAGTGTGGCACAGCCCTGTCTGTCCCCGGGGCAGCTCACTTTGGAGAAGGGTCTGGTCCCATGTGGGACAGAGAGCTGCAGTGTGTGGGGAATGAATCCCTTCTCAGCTCCTGCCCCACGGGGTCCCCCAGGGACCAGCCCTGCACCCATGCGAATGCTGCCGGTGTCACCTGCACACGTAAGGACTCAGGGCAGGGTGTTACCACCGGGGGTGTGCCGATGATGGGGGAGCAGGGACGGGACTGTGCTGTGCTGGGTGTGAGGACAGAAGGGGTGATCACAGAACCATAGGATGGTTTGGGTTGGAAGGGACCTTTCAATGTCATCTAGTCCAACTTGCCTGCAACCAGCAGGGACCTCTTCAACTAGATCAGGTTGCTCAGAGCCCCGTTAAACCTGACCTTGAATGTTTGTCTGCAGCCCTAAAATGGTGCAGAAGGAGGAGAAAGGCAGGATGTCCATTTGGCCTCTACTCCACCACCCAAGGGAGAAAAGCACAAGTCTGCCCTGTCTCATCCTTCTCTGTCCCGAGTTCACAGGGTTCAGGCTGGTGAACGGCAGCACGGCGTGTGAGGGGAGGGTGGAGGTCCATGTGCAGGGGGCCTGGGGCACCCTCTGTGCCTCCCGCTGGGACCTCTTGGACGCCCACGTTCTCTGCCGTCACCTCAACTGCGGGTTTGCTGAGTCCATTCCTAAAGGAGGGCATTTTGGGAGAGGAAGCGGCCCTGTCTGGAGAGACTCCTTCCACTGTGACGGGACTGAAGCCCACCTGGGAGAGTGCCCAGTGACTGCCCTGGGGGCCTCGCCGTGCTCCCATGAGAACGACGCTGCTGTCATATGCTCAGGTGAGTGCAGGAAAACACTCGGTTACTCTGTTTTCCTCTTAAATGCTCCCAAAGCAGGGGACCCTGTGGCAGTGCAAGGCTCTGGCTCAGAAGCTCCCCACAGAGGGCTGGCGGCAGGCAGGCGAGCTCCAAGGCCCTCCTGCAAGGGTGCCAGAGCCTGGAGACGTGCTGCAGGCTGCCGGGCTCCCCGATGCCGCCAAGGGCTGGGGCATGGCTGCTCTCCCCAGGCCCAGCTCGCTTCGCATCCCTGCGGCTGGTGGGTGGAGGAAGCCCGTGCGACGGGCGAGTGGAGATCTTCCAGCACGGGACGTGGGGCAGAGTCCTGGATGAGCAGTGGGACGTGCAGGAGGCCAGCGTGGTGTGCCGGCAGCTGCAGTGCGGAGAGGCAGAGGCAGCCTACAACCCCCCGAAGGCTCAGAGAGGGACGGGTCCCGTGGGGCTGCAAGGGGTGCGGTGTGCAGGGCACGAGGCCAACCTGACCCTCTGCAACACCTCCCTGCCTGAGAGTGCGCTGGAAGCAGGGATTGCCGAGGACGTGGGGGTCGTTTGCTGGGGTGAGTGGCGCTGCACGGCCCCCTCAGGCTCTGGGCTGGGTGGGCAGCTGGCCCTTGATGGCAGCCGGGATTTCCTCCTGCTACAGGGAGCCGTCAGGTGCGGCTGGTGAACGGGCCTGGGCGCTGCGCTGGGAGAGTGGAGATCTACTACCAGGGCAGCTGGGGGAGCGTCTGCGATGACGGCTGGGACCTGTCTGATGCTGCCGTCGTTTGCCACCAGCTGGGCTGCGGAGGGGCGCTGGAGGCAGTTGGCTCTGCTCGGTTCGGGGAAGGCTCCACTCAGATCTGGCTGGAGAGCGTGAACTGCTCCGGGGCCGAAGCTGCTCTCTGGGACTGCCCGGCAGGGTCCTGGGGGCAGCACGACTGCGGGCACAAAGAGGACGCAGGAGTCGTCTGCTCAGGTGTGTGCCGGGAGCTGTGGTGGGAGCCCAGTGCCCAGGCAGGCCGGGACGAGGGGAGAGCCGGACACGGCCGAGGCTGTTCCTGGCCAGCTCTGAGCCCCTGACAAAGGCCACCGTGGGGACACCAATGCACAGGTGCCCTCAGTCCCACCGGGGGTCCCTGGGGAGCTCTGCTGTCCCTGACGGGCAGCAGGGAGGGCAGGGGTGTCTGTCCATCAGGGACATTTCTCTGTCCGTGGGTGCAAGGGGGACTTGCTGGACGTGCCTTTGCCTGTCTGAGGGCCTGGCGGGTGCAGGGGTGTCCCTGCTCCCCCAGCCCCAGCCCAGCCTGTTCCCCCTCGCTGCCTTTCTTCCCAGAGTTCATGGCCCTGAGGCTGGAGAACGGCACCAACTGCTCCGGGCGCCTGCAGGTTTTCTACAATGGGACGTGGGGGAGCGTTTGCTCCAACTCCATGACTCCTGAAACTGTGTCGCTGGCATGCAAGGAGCTGGGCTGCGGGGACAGCGGGTCCCTGGAAACACAACGGCCCTACGGCAGGCTGTCTGGCATGGCCTGGCTGGACCGTGTGGAGTGTGGGGAGAGAAACAGCTCCTTCTGGCAGTGTCCCTCCGCTCCCTGGCACCCGCAGTCATGCGACGACCTGCGAGATGAGACCCACATCACCTGCAACGGTAATTCTGAGCTAGCCGGGCACCAGCATCCCCTGCGTTCCTGCTCCTGGCTGGGCATGGTCAAATTCCTGGGCCTGCGGGGGCCTTTCGTTTCCAAGCCAGATGCTGCTGCTGCTGGTACCAAAAATGGGACTTCCTCTCCCGGAGCCCCACACATTCACCAGCGGTTGCCAGCTGGGCTCCCAGCTTTGCCTGGTTGAGGCAGAGGTTTCTCGAAGCAAGGTCCCAGAAGGGAACAGCCAGGGCTCTGAGGAGTGTCCCTTCCATGGAGACCCTCCTGCTGCTCTGTGACCCAGGGTCCCTTTGGGGCTGAGCAGTCAGGGTCCCCCACGTTGCCGAGTGTGTGTCCCCGGAATGACCAGGGTTCAGCTGATGCTATGATTGGCATGAGCTGAGCTGAGCCCCGCTCTCTGCTGCATGCCCCCCTGCAGCAGCCCCTTCACCACAGCGTTTCCCTCTGCAGGGAGTCAGCCAGAAACGCCCCCGGCCCCAATGGCTGCATGCCCCAGCACCCCGAGCTGCACAGGTAGCTGCTCCTCTGCATGCCCCTCTCGCCTGGCAGGGCTCTGCCTGCTGTCCCGTGGCCCTGGGAGCTCTCTGCCTTCTCCAGACAGGGAGAAGATTCGTGCCGTGGGAGGGGAGAAGGGGTGCTCCGGCCGAGTGGAGGTGTGGCACCGCGGCTCCTGGGGGACGGTGTGTGACGACTCTTGGGACATGCGGGATGCCGAGGTGGCATGCAGGCAGCTGGGCTGTGGCCCTGCGGTGTCTGCCCTGGCCGAGGCTGCATTTGGGGAGGGGAGCGGCCCCATCTGGCTGGAGCAGGTGGAGTGCCAGGGGACAGAGCCATCTCTGCAGGACTGCTGGGCCCGGCCTGGGGACAGCGGTGCCTGCCGCCATAAGGAGGACGCGGCCGTGAACTGCTCAGGTGAGCGGCAGGGCTGGGACACCTCACAGGGAGCCCTTTACCCCATTAGCTGCCATCATGGCTCCAGAGCTCCTGAGAGCAAGGCCATCCCTGCAGAGCAGGAGAGCCTTTTGCCGAGTGGGCAGCAGCTTCTGTGGGGCTGGGTGTCCTCCAGCTTCTGCCCGCAGGGCCCTGCAGCCCCCAGGGGCACCTCCCAGGCTGCTGGCTCTGTCCCTGCTCTGGGCCCTGCGCTCCTTCCTGGCCATGCTCACCAGTCGTGCAGGAGGGGCGATTTGGGTGGGATGTGGCAGGGATGTCTGCACATGCACACGTGCGCACACACACACACACACACACGGGGTGTCAGAGAGGAGGCTCCCTGGTACCTGCACCCCCACCCTCTCAGCCCAGCTCTCCTTCTCCTCCTCTGCAGATGCACCCAGGACGGCAGCACCAACCCCTCCAGCAGGTAACCCGTCCTCCCCACCAGCGCTGGGTCTTCTTGGGGCCAGGCTGTGACCCACAGCCGGAGGGAAGGGGCTCCTTGCTGGGCTGTGAAACTCCCAGGAGGAGGCACCGGGGCAGCGGTGGGGCGGGAGGCTGGGGAGGGCTGTCATTCACCCAGTCAGGTGGGAGCTTCCCCATCCCTCGTCCCCTGAAACCCGGTATGTAATGGGGGTCAGGACTGGGGTGTGCCGGCCCCTCACCTCTCCCAGGCCTGGTGCTGCCCTTTCTGTGTTCCTGCCATGCAGATCCCACGCGGGGCCGTCTGACCGGCAGCGGGAGAGTCTCCTTGCCCGTCATCATGTGCATCATCCTGGGAGCCCTTGTCTGCCTGCTCCTGGCCCTCCTGGCCGGGCAAGTGCGAAGCGCCAGGGCTGGGCGCAGAGGTGGGTCCCTTCCCAGGGGAAGATGCCTGCTGGCAAGGCCAGGAGTGCCGTGCGGTGTCAGTGAGCGGGAGAGGCAGAGCTGGGGGGACAAGAGTGTGTGCTCTCTGCGGGATCCCATCCCCTCTCTGACCATCCCTGGGCCAGCCCTGCCTCTGTCCACAGGCTCTGAGAGAGCTCAGGAGCCCTTCCCTGAGGCCGTGTACGAGGAGATCGGTTCCAGCCCAGCATGGCAGAAGCAGGCAAGGTTCAGCGGCTCAGGTTGGTGTGCGTCCCTCATTGAGTGCTCTTTCCCCTGGCTGCCACCCAGGGTTGAGCCCTGCAGCCCCCTAACCCATGGTTCGTGCGGTTGTGGGGCTGTTGGATCTGTGTGGGGAGCACCCATGTCCTGGGCCCAGGAAAGAAGCTTTCTCCCCACCTGCTCTGCGCGTCCCATTTGGGGACAGCCCCTCTCTGCCTGCCCCTGCACCCTGGGGGACACCTGAGGGGTGAGGGAAGGGGCTGTCCCAGGGCAGCTCTGGCAGGCCCTTGGAGATGGGCTTTGTCCCAGGGCAGCAGGGTGAGTCCTGAGCCCTCGTCCCCGTGCAGCCGTGGCTCTGTGGGTCCCACGTCCCCAGCAGCACTGAGCACAAGCTGGGTCAGCAGAGCGCACTCCCCTAACACCCGCTGGGCCTCTCTCCAGGCTCCTATTCAGAGGGGTCCCTGAGCAAGCTGCAGCCCTACCCCGGGGACAGCGAGGAGGAGGATGGTCCATGGCCAGCACCAGGTAATGGGGGGCAGGAAGGGGTGTATCTCTCCTCCCTGCAGACATGTGATGGACAGCAGTGTCACTGAGCGTCACCCTTGGAGCTGGGAGATCGGGCGGGATCTCCTGTGGGGCTGCAAACAACGATGTCGGAGCCCCATGTCCCTGCGCATCCTCCCATCCTCTGCTCTGCAGAATGCATCTTCTCACTGTCACCAGCTCTCCTCTCCTTTCAGATGTCCCTGTCCTGCCTGGAGGTGACCCAGCTGATGGCTATGATGATGCCAGGGAGGTTTCTGACCCTGGGGAGGATCCTTCCCCTGGGCAGGAAGACTGGGAAATGCCCAGGGTGGCAGAGGAGGGATCTGGACCCACGGATACCCCTGGAGGTGAGAGGGAAAGAAAGTGCTGCTGGTTCCTGGGGTGGCATCCCTGGTGTTGGATGAATCACTGTCACACTGAGAGCCCAACGTGCTGGGATGGGAGAACCTGCCCCAGGAGTTTCTTCTGGGGTACCATGGGTGGGAGAGGGAGCTGAACGTCTCAGGACTGGTGAGGAGAAGGGAGGAAGGTGATGTACAACCCAGGAGAGGCACCCCATGGGGTGAACATGCAATGGCCTGCCTTGCTGCTTGCAGGGCCAAACCTGCTCTCCCAGAGAGGTGCTGGTGCCCCCGGAGCTGAAGGGGATGGCTGGTCCCTGTCCCCAGAGAGCACGGGCTATGACGATGCTGAAGAGGTGTCTGTGGCACATCCCCCTGAGGACACAGAGGCTGTGACACCGGAGCTCAGTGCACAACGGTCCCTGAGCCCCGGGCCAGGAGAGCCCGTCCCTGCAGTGCAGCTGGGGGCAGCCAGGAGGGAGGAGAGGTCTGTGCAGCTGGGAGAGCCGTGAGCACCAGGGAACCCTCTCCCTTTTCCCACGGGCAGCAGAATCTGCCAGGGGTTTCCTCGATTTTGATTCCCCTGTTTTTACACAGGGGGCCCCATATTGGTTCTTATTAAAAGCCTTTGAGCCAGAGCTGTGCTTGCCTGCCCAGGTGCTTTATTGTCTCCCCGAGAGTGGCTGGAGGATACCGGAGCCCAAAGACATGGTGGTGGGGAAGGGGCATGTCTCGGGTGGGTGTGTGGTGCAGGGCAGTGAGCTGAGCTCAGGTCCAGCACAGCTGCCCGCCTCTCTCCTGAGAGGGGGCTCCAAGGAGGCAGCGCACACAGCCCTCCTCACCCCACAGCCAGACCCTGGCTGGGCAGGGCAGGCCCACAGTGCCTGCAGAGGACCAGAGGCTCCAGCTCCAGCCTTTCCCTGAGGCTGGGCATTCAGGGAAGAAGCCCCTTGGAGATGCTGGGGATGGAAGCCAGGATCTCCCACATGCAAAGTGGGCGCTCTGCCACTGAGCTACACCCTCTGGAGCCTTCCCAGCAGGAGACACTCTCCTCCCATGAGGGGTCTGTGACAAGCACAGCCCCGTTGTCCCCTGGGTGCCCAGGGACCCTCTGCAGGAAACAGCACTTGAGCCCTCCTGAGATGGGGGAAGTCCGCACGGCCTCTCCCCTGGGGCCTGATCCTGGCACAGGGCTGCACGGCAGAGAACTGCCCCTCCAGCGTCTCTGAAGAGCGATGGGGCAGAAGGAGGCTCTGTCTGCAGGTGCTGCTCCCACACTCTGGCCCCCTCCAGGGCCAACGGAGAGGAGAACACTCCTGAGCCTCCTCTGCCCCCCAGGGCAAGGGCAACCCCCCTGTGTGCCACATATGTGCGCCACATCTGTGCGCAGCGGCACAGCAGGAGAAGTACAACAGGGTGAGGGACATGCCCTCCCTGGGGTGAGGTGCCCCCAGGCTCTGATGGATCCCCAGGGTGTGCGATGGGGCAACATGGGGGCAGAAAGCTCACATGCCCTCATCCATGTAGCGGGCCTTCTCCTGCACCCCTCTGCCCCGCAGCATCCCTGGAGGTGGGGTGAAGGGCAGGTGTCCATCTCCATGGGGCTGATGCCCAGAGAGGAGCATATTGGTGTGTTACCAGTCATTGGAGCAGGGGGGCAAAGGGGGCCAAGAAATTCTGCTCAGGACAGCGTGTGACTAAACAATACCGATGGCCATGCACTCCGGTGGGTGATCCTCAGCGTGCCTTTGTCAGCTGTCCTGGGCACATCAGAGGTCTCACTGCAACACCCCCCCGGGGGAAGGATGCTGCCATTCAGGCCGCAGCTCCAGGGAGTGTCTCTCCCTGGGACTATGGGTCCAGTGGCCTCTGCTCTGGGAACTGAAGACAAGGTGCAGGAGGCGCCTGAGGAGGGGAACAGACTCTGCACCCTTGAGCATGACAAAGAGGAGAGGAACCGGGTCGTGCAGAGACCCTGCAGAGGACACATCCCGATCCTGTGGAGCAGGGAAGGACGCACAGCTGGAGACCACCCCAAAGCAGCCCTGAGTGGAGAGTCCTGCCCAGGGGCAGGCTGGGGACTTGTGGGGCTGGAGGAAGGCTCCTTCTAAGCCGCAGATGTGCAGGTCCAGGGCAGGGACAGTGCTCTGGCAAGAGGTGAAGGAGCAAGCAGGGCTGGGGCAGGCTGGAAGGCAGCAGACGGGCTCTGCAAAAAGCAGAGGGAGAAAAATCACTGCTGAAGCCCAGGGCTGAACCAGGCACCTTTAGATCTTCAGTCTAACGCTGTCCCAGCTGAGCTCCTTCAGCCCTGCCCCAGCAGCCCTTGTCCCCGGGCCACCCCTGCCGGGCCCCAGGCTGACACAGACGAGGAGTGCTCCTCAGGGAGGTTCCCAGGGAAAAGCTGTGCCCAGCCCCGGACAGAGGGGACCGGGCCACACCCTGCCTCCAAGGCCAGGTGGGCTCCAGCTTTGGTGGAGGCCACGTTACGCTGGGCGTGCCAAGATGTCTGTGGGCCTCGTACAAAGGGGACAGTAGTGAAGGTAATTGGGCAGGCCAGGCACGTGCAACTGTGTGGAATAAATACTAAATTGGCTAAAAAATACAAAAGTACAGCACTGTTCACACATTAAGGAAAAGTATAAAATCAAGAGGCTTCTGAGGTAGAAAATAGCCGCAGCTGGCATGAAGGACACAACATCTGTGGTTCCCTGATAAGCTACATGAGGTACGGGACGGGATGCAATTATTCCGTGGCTTTACCTTATGATGTATAGCGGATACAGGAATGGGATGATACCATGAAACAGATAAGCTGCCAATTAGCTGCCCGCTAGATGCTCAGAGCCAACATTTTGTCAAATTTTGATGAAATGCTGTCCTTTGTGCGAACTTTGCTCATTATAATGTCATTATAATACCAAAACACACCTCCATCCCGAAGGCTACCCGCCTCCAAGGTGCGACCACTCCTTCTTGAGTCTGCGCCCTGAATTTCTCGTAAACTATACCTTTAATTGTGAAGCGAGAGAAATTTACACCAATCATGATAAAAGTATGTATGACTAAAGTCACTCAAACTCCACCTTGAAGATAACAAATAGTATAAAAATAGCCCAAGAGAGGGGGATACCCAGGGAAGACACCATCATAAAGAATTACATCACTAACTTCTGGGATCAGTCGCCGGGCTGAGCCTCTCTTCCCCCCCATAGGGACGCCTTTGGGTAAGACTTAGATTATACCGAGTGCTTCCTCGGGAAACTTAGAAACTTCTCTAGAGACTCTTTTTTCTACATTTAGAGCCAGGCTGTATTGTTTATAACTTTGTCGCGCGTTTTGTATATGTAACAATACTTTCATTTGCACGTGCTTTGCAGACAGTGTATTTATCACCGGCAATCCTAAGAACCTATATATCTGTTGTTTAAATAAACTGCACTTTTTTAAGTAGCTAGTCGTTTTGGTTTCTCACTGAACGCGACCAAAGACTCGAGAGTGGCCGTGCTAGTTCAGGAGCACGACTAGACTGAAGGTGCAGTCCACTATTAGCGTATCCAAATCGTAATAGTTTAATACATATTAAACGCGATTGGACTGATAGTGCTGGATTGGGCATCACTCAGAATTTAAACCCAGCCGCACCTAGCCTCCCACCTCGGTGAGGAGTGTTAGAACGCAAGGGGGTTTATCTTCTGCTAAAACCGCTTTGCCCCTTTTCACGCAACAGAATTTTGGCGTAGTCGGCAGGATTGCCATGGATAAACTGCTGCAAAAATATGATTGTGCTCCTTCCCAGGCTGGGAAGGAGTGGGCCCATAAATTTTGGAAGGATGAAGAGAAAGTGGTGGAACGTACTGAAGAGTGTCGGGTTTCACAGAAGCTCAGAGCGGGGAAAGGCAAAGGTGTGATTTGTGCGGTGTTAGGCGCCTGTTTATCTTGTGCACAACAAGAAGCTAGGGAAAGCCCTGCTCCTAATCTGATTTCAGCTGTAGAATATGCAACCCTGAAATCGGAGAATGAGGTGTTGAAGTCATCACTAGCCTTTCAAAAGGAGACAGGAGAAAAATTAAGAACTCAAGTCGATAAGCTTGTGAGTGAGAATGAATGTTTAGGAAACCGGAATGCTCAACTTGGGAGTGAAAATCACCAACTTAAAATGTTATTGGAAAGGGTGACTGGGCTCTTAGATAAAATGCAGCCCTCGACCCAGGTCCAACAGATTCGTAAATTAATGTGTTATCCAAATTCTGGAACCCAGACCGGAGATTTTTGGTCTAATAGTGAAGAGGAGGAAGAAGATGAGGAGGGAAGGACTTTTACTGTGAAATCTCGAGTCTTTCCTTTACGACCTCTGATTAAAACTGAAACCACAGTTGATGAGGATGATGAAGAAGTCCGCAACACTGTGCGTACTATTCCGTGGACACCAACAGAGTTAGCGAACATAAGGGAAAAATATTCGAGGCGGCCAGAAGAATCAGCTGTTGAGTATGTGTGGCGAGTTTCTTCTGAAGGAGGAGATAGAATTATGTTGAGTGAGGAAGAAGCAGGAGACTCTTGGGGACCAGGAGTGTTTTTAACTACAATGGACGGGGATCATAATTATTCCCTAACCGCTCGAGCAGCCTTTTGGGCAGGTGGTATGGATCCGCGAGAGAGGGGAGAGCCATTAGAGATTAGAGCTACAGGCTACTCTGAACTGTTTGCGGCGATACGGAAAGCAGCTTGTCTGCAAGCCATGTATGACAGAGAGGAATTTCGGAAATCCCCAATGTCAGCTGCTATCGACCCCGATCGATTAGCCCCTCTCATCCGTGGTCTTCCCGATTGCCTGAAGCCATTTGTTGTTCGTACTCAAGATCATATACGGGATTCTCGGGATGCTCATGGGCGGGGCCGGCGTCGCTACATGCCCACCTGGAATTAATATGTACAGAAAATAGACCAATATGGGCGCCGAATGGGCTGGGCCAGCCTAACTAGCGAAAAATCCTCCAAACACCCCCGAAAGGTTCGCCAAGTCCAAACTCACACTCAAAACCCCAAACCGGTGGAAAGGTTTAAGCCTGATAAGGACCGAAATGAGTTGTGGCGTAAAGCCCTACAATTAGGGGTGCCCCGACAATTCTTGCACAGTGTCCCTACAGGAGATCTCCGTACACTGGTCCAATCTCTAACTAGAAAGAATAATGCAGCTGGGGAGAAAAGTCTAACCAGAGAATCCCCAAGCTGTGAGAAAATTGTGCCTTCTGCACCAGAGCGTAATTTGATTGATTTGTCAGAGTCCCAGCCAAAAAACTCCTATCCCCGGGGAGGGCAGTGAGCCACCCTGTCCGGCGGGTACTAGCTATTCAATGGCTCTCTCATAAAGATTCTGAACCTATTATCGCCATTCCTGTCGGACCCCGGAGGATGTCAGTAAACTTTATTATTGATACCGGAGCCCAAATGTCTGCAATCACTAATGAAACGGCACAACTTCTAGGTATAAATCCCACCAGACGCAGAGTCAACTTCGCAGGAATTGATGGTGTGGTAAAAACATGCCCCGTTGCAAAAATTAACCTCTGGTTGCCGGGAGAGCAGCGGATGACCAGGGCGGAAGTGTTAGTGGGTGCCTCGCGTGCTAACCTTCTAGGATTTGACGTGCTGCGTGGGCGAATGTGGAAATTCCCAGATGGAACTGTGTGGAGTTTTGCAGGATGCGAAAAAGTAATAGACACAGTGAAATTGAGTCTCTTGGAAACTTCCATGCCGTTACCTCCCTCTAAAATCACTAATGTCCGGCAGTATCCACTGCCTGCAGCTGCGCTTGCAGGAGCAGACGGGGTGGTATCAGATTTAGAAAAAAGAGACATCATCAAGAGGACTCACTCACCTTGTAATTCACCAGTGTGGCCGGTAAAGAAACCAACCGGGCAATGGCGTTTCACAGTAGATTACCGAAAGTTGAATGCCAACACTGCACCCCTCACTGCCGCAGTTCCAAATATTGCAGAAATTGTGACAATGATAAAAGGAGCTGCCCATCCTTGGATGGCTGCCTTAGATGTTGAAGACATGTTTTTTATGATTCCCCTCCTTGAGCAAGACAAAGCGCGGTTTGCATTCACGTGGAAAGGAGTCCAATATACCTTTAACCGACTTCCACAAGGATACAAACATTCCCCCACTATTGCTCATAATACTTTAGCTAAAGTGCTATCAGAGATTCCTGTTTCACAGGGATGTACGGTATACCAATATATTGATGACATCCTAATAGGGGGAGAGAACCAAGCAAGTGTAAAAGACATGATGAAAAACATCCGAAAAACATTACTTGATTTGGGATTGGAAATTCCAGACTCAAAGTGTCAGGGACCTGCACAGGAAGTTAAATTCCTGGGGGTCTGGTGGATTAAGGCAGCTGCTTCTGTCCCTCAGGATACCCTGGAAAAAATACAGCATGGACAGAATCCATCCAGCGTGAAGGATGGATTACAGCAAGTTCTGGGAACTTTAAGTTATTGGCGTAAACACATCCCTGGCTTTTCCATCATTGCTCGCCCCCATTATAATTTGCTCAAAAAGGGTAGATCCTGGGAGTGGACTAAACAACACACTAATGTTCTGCAATTACTAATAAAGGAGCTAAGGTTATTCCAACAGCTTGGTCCTATACATCCAACTGACCCTGTCCACATAGAATGGGGGTTCAGTGAACATGGTTCCCATTGTAATTTATGGCAGAAAGGATCAGCAGGACCGGAGAGACCATTAGAATTTAGCTCTCACTCCTTCAATGATACTGAGAGCAGATATTCAGACCTTGAGAAGGGTTTACTGTCCCTAGTGCGAGCGTTGCAACGAACAGAGCAGATAAGAAGAGAACAGAGTGTGATCATTCGGGCACCTTTTTGCCTCCTAGATGTGGTCCGTAAAGGGACAACACCACCAGCTGGCATTGCCCAGAAACCTACAGTTCGAAACTGGTATGCTTATTTAGAAGGCATTAATGAAATCATGCCAATCTCTGAAGGCAGTGTTAAAGTATCCAAGCTGCAAAAGGATATAGATGGTGCCCTATTGTTCCAATCCCCACCAAATAGACCATCTCCGATCCAAGAAGCTCCTCCTCTGAAGGAAGGCAGTGATCTTACAGGAGTGTGGTTTACTGATGCGTCATCTCACCATGAAAACAATAAGTGGAAATATAAGGCCGTAGCACTGGAAGTAGCAACGGGAGAAAGAGCAATTGAAACAGGAGAAGGTAGTGCACAAGTAGGGGAACTCAGAGCTGTCCTACTAGCTGCACAACATGGAGCCACCTCCATTTACACTGACTCATATGCTGTTTTTAAAGGAGCCACTGAATGGATAGGACACTGGGCAGCCAATGATTGGCAGGTGAACAGAGTCCCGATTTGGGAGACGGACAGTTGGAAGCAACTGTTAGAAATAGGAGGACAGAGAACATTGCACATTGGTTGGGTAAAAGGCCATGATCGTTCAAACTCGATCACTGCTCAATTCAACCAACAGGTAGATAGCCTCACGCGGCTACAGCAAATTGACATTGTAGATGATGGTCGGGAATGGGAACGCTTACTTGAATGGTTACATGTTAAACGTGGCCACACAGGCCGTGCTGACCTGTATCAGGAAGGTCTAGCCCGGGGGTGGCCCGTGTCGGTTAAGCTGTGCGAACAAATAGTAACTGCCTGTTCACAATGTCGCCTACAACTCAGCAAAGATCATCCGAGTAAGGCGCCTCCCTTACACATTCGGGACAAGAAAACGTTGTGGCATTCATGGCAGATTGACTATATTGGGCCCTTGAGATTATCAGGTGGGAAAAGATATGTCCTGGTAGGAGTGGAGATTATCTCCAGCCTCAGTATGGCCAGCAGTTTCAAATCAGCTACCGGGGATAACACAGTGAAAGGCCTAAAAGGGTGGTTCAGCACACTTCCCCTTCCCGAGGAAATCCAAAGTGATAACGGTTCACACTTTACCGCTTCGGTGGTACAAGATTGGGCCAAAGAAGAAGGGATTCGATGGGTATTTCATACTCCCTATTATCCCCAGGCTAATGGCATTGTTGAACGCACCAATGGATTGATTAAGCGTTTTGCAAAAACTCATGAACCTGGTTGGCATTTGCGATTGGACGATGCCATCTATCAATTAAATAACAGATGGAGTGGAGACGGCTGTCCTAAAATGAAAGCTTTCTGTGTATCTGCCAATATTATCTCTCCAAAAGCTCCCAATGAACCGGGAAAATACCCCAGAAGATTTCACCCTGGGCAACCTGTGCTAGTGAAAATGCCTCAAATTGGGACGGTACCAATGGTGCTAGCTACTCCCGAAAATCCCTATGCATGGGAAGCCAAGGACTGTTCAGGGAAGATACACCGGATCAGCACCCGGTGGATCTCGCCTTCTTTTTAACCCCGTCAGTCGAATAAGACCGAGCAGATTTTCTTTTCCTTTGTGTCTTACAGGAACCTTGGATGAGCTGTACAGACGGATTGGCCTACGCTACCTTTGAGTGTCTCCAGGGAATCCTGACATTGATCCTGGCAATAATACTATTTTTATTATGTATGGCTACCTGGAGGCCCAAATTCTAAAATGACAAATTGGCAGATGGAATTGATGCTATTCAGTTTTACCTTTTTATTCCCTGTTGTTTGTAGTCAGAGAGACCCAGAGTGGCCATGGTCTCAAGCCTTTGTTAAACACAATGCGATGGCAGGTACTAGAAAGGGAGAATTGAGTTTGGCCACTGTAGTTCTACAGGAAAATGAGGTGTTACATGAGTGGACCTGGAATAGTTGGTACCCAGTCCTGAAAGGTAAGGCAGGGGTGGAAGCCCGAGTAGGGTGTAGAATGATCAACGGCTCAAACCATGAGAAGGCCATGAGAATAGAGATATTTCGCCCTCAGAACCCACGCTCAATGACGACAAAGCACTGTGTCACCGACAAGTGGGATTGCTGGTATAATTTTACTCTTGTTGAACCCACTCTTGTAACTTGTTGTTGGCAACAGGATGAAATAGCGCTGCTATTTGAATTCAAGATAGACGTAGCACCTGACCTTTGGGATAATGCTTTGTCACGGTACACTGCAAGCACCGGAACACCAGGAAACAAAAGGGGTTTAAATCTCTCCACTCTGGTTATACAAGGAAGTGAAGTATATTCCAGAGATAAATGGAGATGGAATGATTCACTTCAAATGGCTAAAATCGAGGCCACCCTTGGAAAGAGGATACACATTGGTTGCCGATTTATCAATGGGTCTACTCACCACAGGCCAACTGTAATTAAAACCATCTATGTAGACTCTACCAAACCAGACAAATACAACACTGACTGTTACAAAATTATGGAGCCAAAGTCAGATTGCTGGCACAATTTCACTTTTATCAAACCTACAATAGTGTATTGTATTTGGGGCTACAGGGGCACAGAATTGTTATTTGAATTTATGATTGACTCAAATACACCTGAACTTGCCGAAATAAATCCAGAACCTACACCCCCACAAACTCTCAAAGGCGTACCTTCTAAGCCCTCCATTAGTCTAACTCCTTACATTTTCAACATTGGCCCTTATGTTATTAAACACACAGGTCAACAACAGATACTGTTTAATCCCACATATTCCCTCAAACGACTAGAATTGTCAATGCAGATTAAAATCTCTGCAATCAAACCCACTTGTTTACCATTCCTAAGTACATCTTATGCAGGATGGTCAGCATGGTTACGCAGACGAACTTTTGCCACTTCACAACGACTGAAGAGGGATGTGACTGGTATCTTAGGAACAGACCTGGGAGTCTTAAATAGTATAGATGCTGAGATACTTGCCAACAAACTAGTCACAACCGCTACTGATCTGGACAAATTAAGACGTCCCCTACAGTCCTCTCTATTAGCATTGGGAAACCACCAATGGCTTTTATCGAATATATTGCCTCAGTGGGAAGAAACGGGTGAAAAGGACCATCAGCTGATCACAGATGCACTTGGTACAACCCAAAACAATGTTTCCTTGGCTCTTAGTTGTATCCAAGCCCAACTGTGGATGCAATCTATGACAGCCGCAATCATAAGGGAAGGTGAAGAAGGCACCTTGCCCACCGAAATTCGAAAAGTAATATGGGATAACGCAATTGAATTTGAGAAAAAATTTCAGTCCTGGTGGTATCTGATTAACTTCACCTATGATCCCATTGAGAGCAAGGCCACAGCTTTTGTCTTAACAATACGCAATGCTTTGGTATACACCATATACCCAATCATTGCGCTGGGGTTGAATCACCAAGGAGCCATACTCTATCCAATAGAGCACAGAGTGTGGGCACAACAAAATGAGAATAAGTGGCAAACTGTTGATGTTGACGCATGCATTTCACGAGACCAACAAGGATTCATTTGTGAGAGTAATACCCTGAAAGCACAAGACATTTGTCTTGACACCAACCAGAATGTTTGTCACTTTGAGATACATCCCGATGAAACCCCAGAAACTGTGCTTGTATATATTGGGAAAGGGTGTGTTTGCATGAGGTCTCCCTGTAGTCTTGTATTCATAGATGACATAGTAGTTGATATAAGTAATCACTCAAACCTTTGTGTTTGTAACTTTACTAACATTATCGGATGTGACTTCAATTATTCAGCTCCTGTTACATCTTTTCAATTGCTACAATCTAATTATACATTGATTCGAGATTTGTTGCCTACCCCCATCAGAATGAATCTCTCACTGGTGAAGAAGTTACTACAACACGATGAATTGAAGCGACTGTTGAAAGAGGCCCAAGGAAATGGACAGAGAACTTTGATTACCGTCCATCATGATGTTGAAGAAATACACCAAGTGCTGGAAAGAGTCAAGAGAGACGGAGGACATGGATGGGGAGATACTCTTTTTGGATGGTCACCGACAGTTACAGGACTTTATAACAAGATGCTCCATTCTGTTGTCATTTTACTAATACTCATTGTTTTGTGCTTCGCTTTGACAATTGTTTTGTATGTTAGACTTTGGAATATGATGAAAAGTTTAACTCATTTGATCACTCCACGAGATGTATTTGCACTTGATATCCCTCACCACAAGAACACATGTGATCTTTCCTATCAGTATTGAGTATCGTGGAGCTTGAGTGACTGTAGTCACAGGGTGGATTATGTGGAATAAATACTAAATTGGCTAAAAAATACAAAAGTACAGCATTGTTCACACATTAAGGAAAAGTATAAAATCAAGAGGCTTCTGAGGTAGAAAATAGCCGCAGCTGGCATGAAGGACACAACATCTGTGGTTCCCTGATAAGCTACATGAGGTACGGGACGGGATGCAATTATTCCGTGGCTTTACCTTATGATGTATAGCGGATACAGGAATGGGATGATACCATGAAACAGATAAGCTGCCAATTAGCTGCCCGCTAGATGCTCAGAGCCAACATTTTGTCAAATTTTGATGAAATGCTGTCCTTTGTGCGAACTTTGCTCATTATAATGTCATTATAATACCAAAACACACCTCCATCCCGAAGGCTACCCGCCTCCAAGGTGCGACCACTCCTTCTTGAGTCTGCGCCCTGAATTTCTCGTAAACTATACCTTTAATTGTGAAGCGAGAGAAATTTACACCAATCATGATAAAAGTATGTATGACTAAAGTCACTCAAACTCCACCTTGAAGATAACAAATAGTATAAAAATAGCCCAAGAGAGGGGGGATACCCAGGGAAGACACCATCATAAAGAATTACATCACTAACTTCTGGGATCAGTCGCCGGGCTGAGCCTCTCTTCCCCCCCATAGGGACGCCTTTGGGTAAGACTTAGATTATACCGAGTGCTTCCTCGGGAAACTTAGAAACTTCTCTAGAGACTCTCTTTTCTACATTTAAAGCCAGGCTGTATTGTTTATAACTTTGTCGCGCGTTTTGTATATGTAACAATACTTTCATTTGCACGTGCTTTGCAGACAGTGTATTTATCACCGGCAATCCTAAGAACCTATATATCTGTTGTTTAAATAAACTGCACTTTTTTAAGTAGCTAGTCGTTTTGGTTTCTCACTGAACGCGACCAAAGACTCGAGAGTGGCCGTGCTAGTTCAGGAGCACGACTAGACTGAAGGTGCAGTCCACTATTAGCGTATCCAAATCGTAATAGTTTAATACATATTAAACGCGATTGGACTGATAGTGCTGAATTGGGCATCACTCAGAATTTAAACCTAGCCGCACCTAGCCTCCCACCTCGGTGAGGAGTGTTAGAACGCAAGGGGGTTTATCTTCTGCTAAAACCGCTTTGCCCCTTTTCACGCAACAAACTGCAAATGCTGAGGGTCAAAGAAGCATAGGACCGATGGAAGACCTTATACCTGGAAAGCCTCCTCCCACACATTTTTTCCCTTGCTGAACTTTGCTGCTTCCTTCCCAACTCCTCTCCCTCCTTCCCCCTGAGCAGTGCACGGCGATGGGGAATGGGGGTCCTGGGCAGTCCATACCAATTCCTCTCTGCTGCTCCTTCCTTCTACCACTTTTCCCATGGGGTCCCTCTTACAGGCTACAGTCTTTTGAGATAAACCTGCTACAGCATGGACGCTCCTCAAGCTGAAATTCTTTCAGGAAATATCCAACCTCTCCAGTGTTGGGTCCTCCACCAAGTGCAGGGATTACCTCCTCCACTGTGCTCCTCTCCTTAGGCTGCAGGGAAATACCTGCTCTACTGTGGTATTCTCCACAGGCTGCAGGAGACCATCTGCTCTGGCACCCGGAGCACCTCCTCTCCCTCCTTCTTCACTCACCCTGGTGTTTGCAGGGCTGTTTCTCACACTGGTTTTTCCCTCACTCCTCTCCCACTCGAGCCCTTGTGTCCTTTCTTAAATACACTCTCACAGAGGTTCCACCATCCTCGTTGACGGGCTCAGTTTTGGCCAGCGGTGGGTTTCTTTTGGAGCTGGCTGGAACTTGGAACAGCTTGCTGGCTGGCAAGGCCTTTGACACCGTCCCCCACAGCATTCTCCTGGAGAAGCTGGTGAATGATGGCATAGACAAGTGTACTCTTTGCTGGGTTAAAAACTGGCTGGATGGCCGTGCCCAGAGAGTTGTGATTAATGGGGTGAAATCCTCTTGGCAGCCGGTCACCAGTGGTGTCACCAGTGGTAAACGAATATTGAGGGAGATCATGCAAAGCGTTTTGCTGGAGCTGAACCACACTATCACAGAATGGTAGGGGTTGGAGGGGGCCGCTAGATATCATCTCTAGTCCAACCTCCCTGACAAAGTAGGTTCACCTGCAGGAGGTTGCACAGGATCGTGTCCAGGTGGGTTTGGAAGATCTCCAGAGAAGGAGACTCCACCACCTCTCTGGGCAGCCTGTTCCAGCGCTGTCACCATCAAGGTAAAGAAGTTTTTCCTTATGTTCAGATGGAACTTCCCATGTTCCAGTTTGTTCCCATTGCCCCTTGTCCTGTCCCCGGGCACCACTGACAAGAGTCTGGCCCCATCCTCCTGACACCCACCCTTTAACTATTTATAAGTGTTGATAAGATCCCCCCTCAGTCGTCTTTTTTCTAGGCTGAAGAGACCCAAATCCTTCAGCCTTTCTTCATAAGAGAGGTCTTCCAGTCCCCTCAGCATCTTGGTAGCTCTCTGCTGCACCCTCTCCAGCAGTTCCCTGTCCTTCTTGAACCCAGAACTGGACACAGCACTCCAGATGTGGCCTCACCAGGGCAGAGTAGAGGGGGAGGATGACCTCCCTCCACCTGCTGGCCACACTCTTCTTGATGCACCCCAGGATGCCATTGGCCTTCTTGGCCACAAGGGCACATTGCTGGCTCATGGTCATCCTGTTGTCCACCGGGACTCCCAGGTCTCTTTCCACAGAGCTGCTCTCCAGCAGGTCAGCCCCAACCTGTCCTGGTGCACAGGTTTATTCCTCCCCAGGTGCAGCACCCGACACTTGCCCTGGTTGAATTTCATGAGGCTCCTCTCTGCCCAACTCTCCAGCCTGTCCAGGTCTCTCTGGATGGCAGCATAGCCTTCTGGTGTGTCAGCCACCCCCCCAGCTTTGTGTCATCAGTGAACTTGCTGAGGGTGCACTTTGTCCCTTCATCCAGGTCACTGATGAAGATATTGAAGAGGACTGGACCCAGCACTGACCCCTGGGGAACACCACTCCTCACTGACCTCCAACTAGACTCTGTGCCCCTAATCACAACCCTCTGAGCTCTGTCTTTCAACCAGTTATCTATTAACCCCAATGTCTACTCATCTAACCCACGCTTCCTAAGCTTCCCTATGAGGATGCTGTGGGAGACGGTGTTGAAAGCCTCGCTGAAGTCAAGGTAGACACCATCCACTGCCCTCCCCTCATCTATCCATCCAGTCACGCCATCACAGAAGGCTATTGGGTTAGTCACACAGGATTTCCCCTTGGTGAATCCGTGTTCACTACTGCCCATAGCATTTTTTTCCTCCACATGCCTTGAGATGACGCCCACAACGAGCTGTTCCATCGTCTTTCCAGGGATGGAGGTGAGGCTGACCGGCCTGTAGTTCCCCGGCTCCTCCTTCTTGCCCTTTTTGAAGACTGGAGGGACATTGGCTTTCCTCCAGCCCTCAGGCACCTCGCCTGTTCTCCGGGACCTTTCAAAGATGATGGAGAGCGGCCAATCAACAACTTCCGCCAGCTCCCTCAGCACTCTCGGGTGCATCCCATCAGGACCCATGGACTTGTGGATATCCAGCTTACTTCCCTGATCTCTGACCTAATTCTCCTTAACCAAGGGGAAGTCCTCCTTCGTCTAGACTTTCGCTGTCACTTCCAAAGTCTGGGGCTTCTGAGGGCTGGCCTGAGCAGTAAAGACCGAAGCAAAGAAGGCTGACCTTTGCTAAAAGTCACTGACCTTTGCTAATGTTTGGCTATCACTGGAAATCTCTCATCGGACAGTTTACCAAAAACGTTTTATTCTCATCAAAAAGTGACATAAGAGGGCTGTAATGTCTCTGCAAATCATTCCGCTGGTATTTTATAGCTGATACCAGCTGCTTCTGCCAGGCAACTAAACAAACCTTCAACTAGGAAAATTTTCACAGTACAGAAAACTCCACCTAAACTATTTAACGGTGGCTAAAAATAAGATGCCCCAGTAAACCTTTTGTGTTACATGGTCACAACTAACAACTCTGTAGAAAATACTCACTCTTACAAAGCTCTCATGTAAAAATGAAATAATCAAGCAGCAAAATTGGAACTGCAGCACAGGCTCTTTCCGTGTCATTATTTGCAATGCCCAAATTTGTTTACATTTTAGGAAAAATTAGTACAGATCCCTTGGGAATTCAGTCCTTTTTAAATTATCTGTCATTCTGTGTAGTGACGGATTTCACTTTTTGGTCCTCTTTCTTTCTCTTTGCTCATCTTCATGGTTTTCTTCTTGTGCTTGTGTTTTTGCCTCTTTCCCAATTCCATGTCGTTTCCAATGTGTTTCTTGTGCTTCTTGTGCTGCTGCTTCTCTTTTTTCTTTTTCTTTTTCTTGCTGCCGTGATTCGCTGCTGAGCTGGCACTGCCCCTGTGCCTTCGAGTCCGACTCTCAGGAGGGCTTTGACCGCGGCTGCGGCTAACACGGGGACTGCTTAGACTGTGACTTCCCCTTGCTTCAGGCTTCAGCTTCACGACGTCTTCAGCTGGGGCTGGGATACCATTACTGTGCTCCTCCATTGCCTCAACGACGCCTCCTTTTGTATCTGGCTCTTCTTCGGTCTTTCTAACGGCACTTCCTCCCGTAGAACTACTGCTGAGAGGAAAAAAGCGTACCTCAATAATGGCTGGGATACACGATCTTTTGTAACATTTTATAAAAGAGCTTTTCTTTCAATTCTCTGTCTGCAGCATTTCTTCAAAGGATGTTCAGTTAGGGGAACAGGCAAGAGACAGAACGAGTCCACTAGCTAACATGAGGAGCAATCAATTAATTTAGTGTCTTCCTACTCCACATTTCATTAACAAAGACACAGGATTATCGGATTGGGGTCTGTCTGAGCTGCTAATTCCTTCACATCCCACTTCTACCAATGGTAGATGAATTAGATACACGTTCCCGTTTCAACGTGGAAGCAAGCAATTACGGAGAGGTACACACAACCCAAATTTTATCCTCAAGTCCCATGTTCTTCTTTAGAAAAAATTACGCTTTGGAAACTTTTTAGACTATCAAGACACTGTCTTAAGCCTACAGCGATGTCTTCAATGTTTTGAGTTTGCTTTGTTGTGCTTCTTTAGGTGCTGGACTGTAAGGAACAGCAGCCCCACACCAGATCACTTTCGTGTTTTTCACGTGTCGCACAATGGAATATAGAAGACTCATCTCCAAGGTAAGAGCCAAAAGAGTCGGCACTGAGCTGGAAGCAGTGCAGCTGTGTCGCCGTGGCACTGTGCTCAAAGCTAAAATCAGTGCAGTGTATTGGCGACCAAGCTGCTATTTCTGCAAGGGTCGATTTCATGTCACACTGACAAAGGCAGATCATTACAGCACCCTGCAATTGTTAATGTCAAAGTATTGCACGGTATAGACGTGTCTGTTATCCTTGCCTTTAGCAGTCAGCTGGATGGGAAGGAAGACATGGGGAGGACTCCTCAGAGTCACCATGTAATGAATAAGAAGAGGGGGAAAAAGTCCCAGAGGAAGGGTCAAACACGTCAGCAATGAATTAACCTCATGAGCTTTCTGCGCAGTACAGACTGTTTGTTTTCTTTAACAAAATTTGATTCTGACCCAAGGACCGTTTAACAGGAAAAGTCACAGATTATTCACTCATGTAGCATGGATTTAGCTGTTCCTTTCATTAGTCACCACAAATAATTTGACATTTTTGGGGTGCGGGGAGGAGGAAAGAAAGAATAGGAAAAGAAATGATGAGGTACCTGGTGTAATTTACAAGAGCTGAACTACATCCATCAGCTGCTGTTACTTTTCTTCTCACTTCTCCCTTTGCTTTCTTTTGTTTAACTTTGCTGCTGCTCGGCTCAGGTTTCTCAGCAGGTTCTTTCGCAGGTGGCACATTTTCTCCACTCACCATCATTTTGCCAGTTTCTTGGTTAAGTTCAATCTTTTTTGCAGGGTTGTTAAGAAAAGCAGATTTATCCCCTTCTGGAGGTCGCTCTCCTTTTTCACCATCAGGCTCAGTCTTCCCCTTCGGCCATGTTTTCGATTCAGCAGTTCCTGGTTTAGAGGCCTTTATGTAGGTGGCTTCATGATCTTTATCAACCTTTTAATCTACTTTTCTTTTCCTTTTTTCAGGTTTTGCATCAGAATAGTATCTTGGGTATGGGGGTGACCTTGACTTTGAACAGTGATAACTACGGGACCTTGATCTAGAACGATAGTTACGACTCTTCCCTTTGCCTCTTCTTGGACAGGGTGGCGATCGCGAGTAGGAACGAGAATGGGAACGTCTAAATGATCGAGAGCAGGAGCAGGAGTGGGAAAAACCCCATCTTGACTTGGAGTAGGTATGTGAACTTCTGGAGTAGGATGAAGCACCACAGGGAGACTTGGACCTTAAAACATAACACCAAAAAAAAAAAGTAGTTAATTCAAAACCGTCACTCTCCCCAGTTTTTTTTCCTCCCAAATTTGATTTATTTTTTTTCCCCCTCTCCATATGCTTACGGCAAAGCTTTTTTCAGCTGCTGACATAACGCTACTGTGAATTGAAGAACTTGATAACACGTAGAAGTTTCTGCTTACAAGACAGAACACCTGCTGCCTTGTTAGTGTAAAAACATACCGGAAGGGGAAGTCTATTTCCGCTCACTTCTACCACGTGAGCTACCGTAGCTATTGACTGACGTAAGGCGATGTATACTGGCCTATACTGGTAGGTGAGCACACACACTTTTCACTACCCAGCAACCACGTGCAGCGCAAATCACTTCTGTTGCAGCAAGATGCAAAAAGTGCAAGTCTTTATGGCTACAGTGCAGCATCAAACATCAAGAAAACACGATTTAGCCTGACGCCAGGAAAGCTTAATTTTAAAATGCCAGTTTAGTCGATTTAACCTCGCTGCTTATTTGGCAAGGATGCAAAATGCTCGTACTGCAATCTTACATACAGGACCTCGAGACGGACATCCTGGCAAAATTTTGCACAGGCCTCTAGCTCTGACCAAGGGTTGTGACCACATTTCAAGAAAAATCATACCTAAAAGCTTCAAAACTCAGCCTCTAGTAGTACGACTCAATGCCATTCCTCCAGGAAAGAGACTGACCGCATTGCTACTAAAGAGCTATTCAGACACCTGCCCAAGTCATCTTTTGGGACAGAAACCATCAGCTACCCTGAGGCTTTTCTTCACAAGCTTTTCTTTTCTTATTTTTTAAAGAAGCGTTTCACATTATCCCGCATATATTCATCAGCATCATTCCTCCTCTCAAAGTCCCTCACAAATTTTAGATTTCCTTATGAACAAGCCTGATCTTTTAATTCCTAAGGAAAATTTAACAGTGTCAACAAAATACTAGCGAAAGCCACCAGTTTGCGATCCAGGTTAAAAACTCTCCGTGTATCCACATGAGACAGACAAAAGAGGAAACGAAGACAATTTCCCTCATGTATCTCCTCCAAAGTGCTTTGAGGTAATGGTTGCAATCAGACCAGGGAGACGCAGAAAATCCAGCAACTGCTCCTATTCGGTCTCGAGCCCTCTCAGGTTGTCAGGAGGTGTGGGATGTCACTGCAGCTAAACTTCACTAAAAGAGACCCTTGTTCCTGAACAACAACTGCCAAATTATAACTGTCAGCCAACTGCAACCTCTGCCATGTATCTGAGCTAGTAAGCTACATATGAAACTCCTGTCACCGCTAACGCCTCGAACCATCCAGTCCATCGAATGACCGAGGGGTGGAGCGGAACTCCTCCTGATTCTTCTAGACAATCTGCTTCTCCATTATGGACATGTCGAGCACTTACCTGGAAAATGAACGCCTGCGCTCCTTTTGCACCTTTTGTATTCCATCAACTCCTTAGCAAAAGCAGTCGTTTGACCTTTATTACAATTAGAGTTTGACCTTTAGGACAAAACGACACCAAGAAACAAACCGTGCCCAATGTGAGAAAACGTATACTGCACGCAAGCGCAAAAGGTGCATGTCCTATTTAAGCAAAACCAGTTTAGAATTCCTGTAAGTTGAAGGGACAGTTTTAGAATTACGTTTGTCTTCTTTTAGTTTTGCACGTTTGCCATCTGCAAGAAAAAAGCCTGTTGAAAAAAATACTATGTCATTTTTGCTTATGTCAGATGCACTTCAGCGTAACTGCAGTCCAGTACACCCTCAAAATACAAAAATGAAAAAGAACAAACACAACTTCCTTGAGCCAAGTACTTACTCCTCTTCCAGTCGCTGGTGTTCTCTGTAAAACTCCTCCCTAGATAAAGGAGGAGCTTGTGTCACTGGGATGGGATCGGAATGCGCCGTTGGTACTGCTGTTGGTACCCAGGCTGATGACGTGTTTGCAGGAGCTGGGGGATATCCTGGAGGGGAGTCAGTGTAGCTGGCAGATGGCGGCTGACCAGGTGGAAACTGGGGAGGTAACTGTGGTCGTAGTGCCCCCAGTAGAAGAGGAAGTGCTTGGGGTGGTGGAGGGTACAAGGAAGGCGGAGGCGCTGGCACGAAGACTGCTGTTGATACTGGTAGCGTTGGGGCTTGGGTGCTCTGGGTACGTTCACCACGCAGGCGTCCTCGACTGGAACTTCTAAAGAAACCCAAATACACGTGTCACCGTTTGTTACACTCTGCTCTGATTTCAGAGAGGAAAGCGAACGAAGCCGGAGCATGGTGGCGAGCCTGCGTGTTCTCAGCCTAAGCATTTTTCTCCCTGCTTCCATTTGAGACTACGCTCATTTCTTGATCCTCACACTTGCCTCCCACATCCTCACCCCCAGCAGTTCCCTCAGTCTTCTCTCCCTATACATAATCACAGAATCACAGAACCTTAGTGGTTGGAAGGGACCTCTGAGATCATCGAGTCCAACCACAGAAAAAAAAAAAAAAAAAAAAAAAGCACCCACCTACTAAACTCCACACCCACAACCCCACACACAACACCCCACCACAAACAATAATCTTGGGCACTAGAGCATGCCCTGAAGAGCCATGTCTACACGTTTCTTAAATACCTCTAGGGATGGTGACTCCACCACCTCCCTGGGCAGGTTGCTCCAGTGCCTGACCACTCTTTCAGTAAAGTCATTCTTCCTAATATCTAATCTAAATCTCCCTTGCTGCAGCTTCATACCATTTCCTCTGGTCCTGTCGTTATTCCCTTGGGAGAAGAGGCCAACCCCTGCCTCTCTACAGTTTCCTTTCAGGTAGTTGTAGAGGGCAATGAGGTCTCCCCTCAGCCTCCTCTTCTCCAAACTAAATATGCCCAGCTCCCTCAGCCTCTCCTCGTAGGACTTGTTCTCCAGACCCCTCACCAGCTTGGTGGCTCTCCTCTGGACACGCTCCAGCACTTCAATGTCTTTCCTGTAGTGAGGGGCCCAAAACTGAACACAGCACTCGAGGTGAGGCCTCACCAGTGCCGAGTACAGAGGCACGATGACTTCCCTACTCCTGCTGGCCACGCTATTCCTGATACAAGCCAGGATGCTATTGGCCTTCTTGGCCACCTGGGCACACTGCTGGCTCATGTTAAGCTGGCTGTCCACTAACACTCCCAGGTCCTTTTCTGCCGGGCAGCTTTGCGACTGTGGATGGAGGCTGCCCCTGCTTAGGAGAGACTCCCACGTGCAAAGTGCCCATCGCTCCTCTACCAATCCTTGATACACTTCGTACTTCACACTTCTGACCTTCAAAGTACTGCACAAATAATAACTAATCTTCTCTCAAACGTCTTTGGACTTCTTCCACGTACGCTTCCTATGTTGTGGACTCATGATGATGTATTTGGCCTGTTCTCACCCCCGAATTGTTATTTTCTTGCTTACTGAATTTGAGATTTTTAGATAATCTGTGGCATGGACCCTGGCTTTTGTTTTCATTTTTCCTCAAGATTTTATAAAAACAATGCACCCTTACAATCTGTCTAGAACAAATATATACCAAAAGGGAGGACTCACTTGACACGGCAGTAATAGATCAAACAGACTCTTCTCTCTCTCTCCAACTGAGAGAAAGCAGCTTGGCTATTTGAGATGACTAAATGGAAGGAATTCAAAATTGTCATCATATAAGAACGTTGATTTTTCCAATAATTTGCTCAATCCGTATCAACTAGGTTGTTAAAAAAAGAATGCTGGAGGCCGAATTCTATGGGGAAATCAATTTCTTCAGCCCGATTCAGCCAGTAATCAAGAGGGCATCTTTCCGCCTGATTCTTCAATTGTGTTTCATTTTTAGATGTACTTACGGTTTCCTCAAAAAGTGTTAATTTTTCAGAGTCCTCTTTTCAATCGTGTACTGGAGTTTTACTTTAAATCATCTTCGTGCCATCACATATGCCCTTTGTCAAAGACAATTAAAATCAAACCATTTCAAAACTAATGGGAATCACAGAATCATAGAATGTGTTGGGTTGGAAGGGACCTCTAAAGGCCATCTAGTGCAACCCCCCTGCAGTCAGCAGGGACATCTTCAACTGGATCACGTTGCTCAGAGCCTCATCCAGCCTGGCCTTGAATGTCTCCAGGCATGGGGCCTCCACCACCTCTCTGGGCAACCTGGGCCAGTGTCTCACCACCCTCGCTGTAAAGAACTTCTTCCTCATGTCTAATCTAAACCCGCTCTGCTCTAGTTTAAACCATTGCCCCTCATCGCTACATGCCCTTGCAAACAGCCCCTCCCCAGCTTCCCTGTAGGCCCCCTGCAGGTACTGGAAGGCCACAATAAGGT
This sequence comes from Larus michahellis, assembly GCF_964199755.1. Classification (NCBI taxonomy): domain Eukaryota; kingdom Metazoa; phylum Chordata; class Aves; order Charadriiformes; family Laridae; genus Larus; species Larus michahellis. The sequence goes on from NW_027435902.1 coordinate 491,385, forward strand.
CTCCCGATTACCACTTGTATTCTCCACAGCTATCTGGGCACACTTACCTCATTATAAATCAGCTGTTATCTAAGTTACGTGCTACGGCCTCATTTAACAGGTTACGAGCAGTAATATACTGAATTTCTGCAGAACACTTACAGGTCCCAGCCTGGTCTGCCACCCGCCGAGCGAGGTGTACTGGCTCTCGTTGGATGACCTTTCAGAGTGGGGAGAGGAAACAGAAAAAAATCCCGTTCACTTTATCTGATGATAATTTCTGAAAAGAAATTCTAAAGTTTTAGTTACTTACCAGTCGTGGGCATTGATTGCCCTTGGGGGCCCAGAAGACTTGGTAATGCTGGTTGTCTTAGTACAGGAATCTGACAGCCCTTGTGAATAAACGCAAACAGTTGGAAAATGTTTGGAGCTCTACTAAAATACAGGACTCACTGCATATGTTGAAATAAAATTTACCTTCTCTTCCAACAAACTGCTGACTGACAGAGAGGAAGATCTAGAAAGCTCAGCAGCAGTCACCAGAGCACCAGGAGGTATAACAGTATCAGCACCGCTACAAAAAACATGAATTTTTGTTATTCAAACAGTGTTTTGATGTGCTACTGGAAATATAAAGTCCAAGGTGAGAAAAGGCTGACTACTGTAAATGGAAACAAATAAAGAAAAAGTAATCTTCACCAGATCTACCAACTGGAAGTTGGGCGATTCCACATGAAGCCCTGAAGAGAAGTCTACGTGGAATACTGGCATTCAAAGAGACAGCTCACTGGAAACAGAATTTGTTAAGCTGGCTGCACATGGGAGGATTAGAGTACGTATAACCCACATGCTGAACCTCAGTTTTGGATGATGCAAGAACGGAAATTCTATTAGGAATCGGCTGTGTTCTAGTTCGGAGGCTGCCTGAGAGGTTCTTTTGAATTGTGAGCCCCTGTATTCAACGGTACGGCGGAGCCTGACAGCCTTCTGGACAGAGTGGCTGTTTGCATTCAAGGCATCGAGCTGAAAGAAGATAAACCCTAAACTTGAGTTCAGATTTTTCACGTGTTTTCATATTAATTCACTGGGTTGCAAAGTTAGACTGTCATGTTTGTAAATACTTCAAATGTAGTGTTTCAATGTTTGTTATCCAATCTGCATGCATCACTGACTACCCTGTGACTACTGAGGATGGCTCTGACTTATCGTCCCATTGATGGCAGAAATACTGTAGGAAAAAGTAACATGAAAACACCTGATCAATGTTACCTCCAGCTGGTTTTACACTTTTCATGAGAACATGAGATCCTCAGTACTACACAGAAATGAACGCACTCAAGAAGGTCTGGCATAACCGAATGGTTACTTTAGGAATTCCTAGCCACTTCAAATCAGAGGGCTCCTGGGGAAGAAAGGTTCCTCTCTCGGGGTAAACCTGGACTGAATGACTGATAGGGGAACCAAACAACAAATACTTCTCGGAAGCTTCTTGCATGAGGTGTACTTCCAACTTATCAAAGTGTCTTCATTCAAAGTAAAAAAAAATAGCTGGAACTGTCACTGATGTCACTAATGAATATCACTAAACGTCACTCGCTAGCAGAGGAGCACAAGAAGAAGAATCTAACTTCAGCGTTTCATATTCATGTTGCTCTATAGCTTTACTTACCGAGAAGGTCTATCTGGCTTTTCAGCACGGAGAGGTAGGGGCACTGCTGGAGGGAGATCAGGGACAATGACAGAAGAGGGACTTACTGGCAGCCAGGCTGCTGCAGGTGACAGACCAGGGGCCAACGATGTCAAAGCAGAAGGAGAAGCCAGAGAAGCTAACGAAATCATTAGTGGCGCCTGCTGTCTGGACATTTTTGGCCGGAGCAGAGGCTGCAGGTTGCGGGTTATTGCTTGTCTCACGAGTGGTGGTGAAGGTGGTGGCGGCTGCCGCTGCTGTTGCTGCTGAATCCGCTTTCTGTAGCCAGTTCCACTTTTGAAGTTGTTCACAGCCTAGAGGCAGAAAAACATTTACAAAAACGTACTACGAAATGTCAGTAGATAGGCGAACAAAAACCTCCACAGAGTAAAATTACTGGTGTATTCCTGGAAATGCCACCAACCCTGAAATAAATCAACGTGCGGATACACAAACACGGGACGTTAAACAGTGTCAGTAACGATTGGCACCTCAGAGTATCTGCACTTAAAGTAATTCTGTGTTAACATCAAATTGGAAAGGGAGGCAATCACGTTAAACAAAGTGTGACCCGAATTTGCCAGACTGTCTCTAAAGGTGTAAGCTTCTCTAATAACAGATGAAGCATTTGAAAAGTAAATTTAGCCTTATTCAATTTAGCCTTTCTTAAGGAGATGTAAAGTACTATTTTCTTCCCTTTCAGCTTTTTACAAGTAGACTTTTCATGCAAACAGTTTACATCAAAGTCATCACATTACCTGGCGTAGGCACTTGTTGGCAACTAAAGCATCAGGAGAAACATCTGCCTGATGACATGCTGGGCACGTATGTTCCTCTGATTCCAGTAATGCTGTTCTAATACCTGCGAACCATTAGAATCATCAAAATAGCTTTTAGCCAAACTAAGGAAATGTTGAGGGTTCTAATCATTTATAAAAAGACGTATATGCTTAATGGGTGAATCTGCTCTTGCCCTGAGAGCATCAAGCTATAAACATTCAAGAGTGCAAAAAATTCCTAGTATGCAGTAAATAGCTACGCAGTTTTGGTACTTCACTATTGAACACTTGAAGATGTAGGGTAGGCTGCGTCTTGATGGTTCAACTCCTCTTTTTTTCCAGGCTCTATGGTGACAAGTCACCAACCTCAAGGTTCTTGAAAAAAACTCATCTCAAAAAAACGATAGTAGGGTTGAGTTCTGCCGGCTTTAACCAACTCTCCTGTGGAGAAGAACGTGGATTAAATGCCTAACTATCCGCTTGTTGCAGACCACAGCAAGTCACCAGAGTTGGCCACATAATTTTGTGTGAGAGAAAGACACTAAATGCATTCCCTATCTAATCCTGTAATCACCTGCACAATTACGCACTCTTCTCATAATCATCCCTCCGCGTGTAAAGAGGATTTAACTACGTGCATAAAAAGCAAAAAAAGCTTTCTGCCTTATTTTTCTTTCCTTTATGTGAGAAAATTCTTTTCCTACTCAGGGGATACTTAAGTAGTAAATAGAAGTGGTAACACAATCATTCAGTTCTCTCCTATTTCTGCTTTCAGAAGATCAGGTTTTGAATCAACAATCAGGGGAGTAACACTTACATTCGCCACAAAAACTGTTTCCGCAGCAGGCAATAACAACTGCATCGGTTATCGTATCTCTACAAATGGGACACAGCAACTCATCCGGAATCGGATCATCAGAGGATGAGGGTAAAAAGGGCGGCTTTTCCTTCTTTCCTCTAGCAGAAGCTTCCCTGGAGGGTGGGGTGGGGAAGGAAAAAGAAAAAAGTTAAAGATGTGGATATGAAAACTGTTCCAAGCTTTTAATTTTATCAAAGGAAGATAACGGATGGAATTATTCTCACTCCGCATTAGCCTTCTAAAACACAGGCATTTAGTTTCAACTGCCAGAGAAGGGAGGGGGGAACAATTTTCCTTCTGCAGAACTCTACCATTCATTGGATCAACTAAGAAATTAGCTCAGACTTAGAAAAATCATTTTTTGACGGCTAGAAATCAGGGGAAATGAATCCCAGCCCTCCTTTGCCAGAGGGTAAATATAAATTGCAGGCTCAGGATAGAGTTAGCCTTCGAGTAATTGCATTTTATAAGTGAACGAAGTCTATGTTCCAGCTTCTACCAAAGGAGATCCGTGACAGAAAAACAGAAGTGCTACCGATTCCTTTTTAAGAGAACCACTCTTGTCAGCACACGGTAGCATTTTTAGTTTGGAGCAACAGGAAAACTTCAGTCTGTTTCACACGTGAGATTTGATAAAAGGCAGAGGGGAAGGAAATCTCAGCCCAATAGTCCAATTTGATAAATTTTGCAAGAAGCCTTTGAAACAAAAAACAGATGCAAAACGAGCTTTCTGATAGAATGACTCCAAGTGTAAACACTACGGAAATGTTTTGCAGAAATAGATTCTCAGCCTACCACACGTTTAACCAACTTCCAGGGGCACGAACAGTAGGACCACCCTGTTTTCATATTAGAAAGTATGGCAGATTTTCAGGTTAAGATACGGTGACAATGCTTCCTCCCCTGCAATTACAGATGCCGGCCAACTCGGCTGCATTGCCACTCAGACATTCACTCGTGGTTTCTCTCCTTCGGTTTTTGGTCAGTCCAATTAATTCCATACTTACGCATTAATAGTTGGTATGGCGTATTTTCCAGTGTTTGTCAGCATAGCACCCTTTGTTTTGGGATCTTTCACCTCCATCGTGAAACTCCTTGGAATTCCTGTGCTCTTTTGAATTCTGGGAACAGACTCCAAACTTTTGTCCTGCTAAGAAAAGAAATGCAGGCACGTCTCATCTCAAGACCCACACTTAAAGTGATCTGTCCGTGATTCTGTTAAGCGGCAAAAGCCTTTCATCCTCTCCTTTTACCCAGCAGAAGGGTTGCTTGACTCAAATACTTATGTTCCTAAATGAAGATAGCCAGGATGTTCCAAAGGCTTGAGCAGTGGTTTGAACTCATCTGACATCCTTTGCCTTAACTTCAGGTTCCTTAAGGGTGAAATATCCCTTAGCTCACCATCCACTCCGAGAAGAGACACAAATCCGCTCCTCCTCCAAAGCACAGTTCAGAGGGAGATCTCAATTCAGGGCTCTGAGCCAGTCACTAGGGAAACTTAGATTCACCATCTCTGTAGGAAGGCCGAGTTCATGCCTCACGCACATACGTTCAGTGACTAACGTTAAATGGCATGAATACGCAACCAGAGGCTTGTGTAATTAAAACATGCAAATATTCAACAGATGACGTCAGGGAATTATTTGACAGGCACATTAGAAACACAGTTAAGCTCACACAGATTGTCATATCGACCTTATGCAGAATCAGATTTTCAAATTATTGAAGCCATCTGATTAGTAGAGACGTATTAGTTCAAATGTTCAAATTACACACTAGTCCAGATACGAGCAGGGTCTAAGGGAGTGACTCTCAGTGATCTGGACCTTCAAGCACCTATCGGTCAGATCAGCCACTCGTGGTTTTGGTTTTAATGGCATTCATGCACAAAAGCAGCCAACTAGTTTCAACATTTTCTTAAATGCCTGTTTCACATACACAGCTTTTGCTCAACAGTAACATAATCCAGATCGACATCTATGAAATCACTGCCATTTACATTTCCAGAAAACTTTAGAGATAATTGACTAATTTGTTTGAACCCAAACGGTTTACAAAACACGTCCAAAACCCACAAAACATTACTGGCAATACACCAACATTCAATTATGGCGTTTAATGCACAGTAATAAAAAAACAGAGAACTCTGAACACCTTGCCTCCATGCTAAGCCAGCCTGCACCGAAGAGGTTAGAGTAAGTAACGGCTTTGACCTGCTTTATGGTATGTTCCTGCATTTTTCTGAAATAGTTAAATTCTCTCAAAAGCTTAAATGTGTACACCGCTTGGACGGTTTTTCACTTTTTCGAGCAAAACTTCACAGGAGTTTACAGAAACAAGGACACGTTTAAGGACAGCACTAACAGAGACCAATTTCTTTTGTTGGCTGCTTTCCAAACTATTTTTTTTTCTCAATTGTACACAATTGAATTTCTGCAGTGAGAGAGGGAAGACGTTACCAGCAGGAAGAGATCTCTCCTTCTTGGAAATGAATTCCGGCCTTTATTTTCAGAAGAAAGAACTGTCTCCTCTGCATTAGGCCCTGCCTCCTCTAATCTTTGTGCTCTTTCAAGACGAGTAATTTCATTGCACAGCACTACGTCTGTGCACCAAGGGCCATCACTAGTGCTCTCCCGGCCAAAGTCACACGTTATTGAGCCAAAAATGCAAGCGATTCCATAGCCAAACATGGCATTACAACAGTTTCAGAGGGACACATCTGCTATTGTGCCACACAGACACATTGGTATAATCTTAGAAACAACTGGGCACATTTTCACAATTCACAGTTTGCGTTCAAACAAATTAGACTGCGTTCTCCACTGCACATATACCACAATTTATGAAATTGTGCAGCATTCAAAGAATGGTTCTGTGACTACCATCACTAGAAATTCAAAAATAGGGATGCAATTGTCCACGTTACAGAAACGCTTCTATTTTGGCTGTTCAAAATCCCCCTTAAATGTCCACAGCTTACAGACAAATCAAGTCTTCCGTAAAAATTGTGTTTGTTTCCAACGCAAAATTAACAAAACTTATCAAAAATGGTAGACAGCTAAAGTGCTGCTCCTCTGGGTCCTGAAGAAGACCAATACTACAACATCACCTTGAGGCTGATAAGGTATCTGCTTTTATCTTCCAAAATGGGAACTACTCTTTACAGGATGGTATCAAAATATACACACATTTTAAAGTTAAAGTAAATACTTTAAATTAGTAGAAATTTTATTAAAGTCTTGTTCAAATTACAAGTGCTAGCCAGATACAGATGACAGTATAAGATTTAAAAGTACAAAGAAAATGCTTTTTTATTTTTTAAGTATTTGACGAGAATATTCATATACCTTAGTAAGCTGGGCCACAGAAATAGATGCAGGAGAGTCACCAATCTGTTCACAAGAAAAGAAACACACAGTCGAGTTCTACAATCCAAACACGGCAATAGCTAACCTCTACTGTAGTCCCAAAGCCTGCACTATAGCCTCTGACTGTCACTGAAAGCGGCATTTCCAACCCACTGGAACTTGTATTTGTTCAAAGCAAAGCCCAGACCTACGACAGCTTAAGAGTGTGGTTAATGAGGTTAATGAGAAGAAACTACAATTACCAAACCCGTTTGAGATCAGCTTACTGCTCCAGAATATCTCAGAGAGGGACCCTTCTCAAATGCTCACGACTGCTTAAAAGTCAAAGGGGTAAGGAAGCTGTCAATTTTCAGCTAAAGAGCATTCAGAAAATAAATTCAAGTTTACTCAAGAAGGAAGCAGCACTACAGGAAACTTATCTTCAGTGTAGTTTGAAAATTAATCGGTTCATGTCTCATCATTTATAAATGCACACGGTTACACTTTGGTGAAGACAGCAGGTGCCTCTCAAAATAAAGCACCGGCATATCAGCCCCGAAACGTGAACTCTGCCTCTCCTGTCACTACGTTTAAAAATGCCAAACTCACCATACCCCACGAAACCCAAATAAAAACACCAGTCCAAAACATCAGCCATAAAAGTAACACACCACCTAGTCTAGAAAAAAATTTACTGCTCCAATTATTGAAATAAAGGTGTTTACCAGGACAGAGCAGACACTGAGGAAACTGATTTCTTGTATTTTATTAGACCACAAGCCATACTACCCAAATCAGGTTGGGAAGTGAGAGAAATTAGTCTAGTCTGCCAATGAGTCGCTTTTTGTAAAATATGAAAGCTTAAAACGTGTAAGAGAAGGTGTGCTAGCTTTGTGGAGCTCCCCCCAGCCCCCACCTCTGCGCAGACACGAAATAAACACCCGTCTCCACTCCATGTGTGGCTCAGCTCTTCGCACACCCAGATTTGGGCCAACAGCTTCATGCTGGAAAAGGCTAGTCTCGCGGCTGGAACGTTACGTGTAAATTACAGCGGTTTCCTAAAATCCGATTGCTTGGCTGAACTAAACATTCAGCCAGGAAGGATCACGGTTGTGCCTGACGGTACTAAAACAATGGGCCTGGCGCTGCGTTACAGCAGCCTTTAAGGACAAGCCCTAACTAGAAATCCTCGCAGTTACCGAAACAGGAATACTAAACCAAAACGGAGGCACTTTCTTGCTTTGGCTGTAGTAACAGTAGGACAGCAGCGCAAATTTGGACATATAGAATGACAGCTAATACAAGAGCGAGACAAGGAAGAAATACTGAAAGTAAAACCTTTTGTGCATCCTGTTCAGAAAAATCATGACTAATTTTAATTTTGCTGCTTCACTGTTCAACAGTGATTGGCAAGCTTTTTGGTGATTTCTTCCTCCCACACTAAGATCCAGGTTCGTCTTTGAAATACATGCAGAAATACAGGTATTTAAAAAACCAAACCGAAACAAAAAGCCCACGCTTTGCACCAAGAGTGAGTTAGCTTTAAGAATAAAGTTAATTGTGTCTCCAACACCAGAAGCACCCAAGGCTGCAGTGCTTTTACAGGGAGCGAGAGAGAGGATTTGTAAAGAGCGATGCAAGGCTTCCACCCTCCCCACGGCTACCCACAACCCAAATCAGGTCCAGGCAGAGCAAACTAGAAGGGAACGTTTCTGCTTCGTCTTTCATTTACTTTAAGTAGTTCTAGCTAACACTGAGGCTTCCCTCCCACTCCAGGATTTTTCCTTTTCTTGGAGACATCTGTGCTAGCGGATGGTGAGATGCTACTCAGAAACGTGACACAGACACACCAGGGAAGACGCGAGATCTTTGCGTCTTTACCTGATCTTTGAAGCTAGCAGCATCTATCCTCTCATTGTGGGGCAGCATTACAATACCAGGAGAGGGTGCCGTCCAATCAGAAACGGAGGATGCACTGACAACGCAGCACTAAGCATACACATTTTAATTAACCCCCAGTGTTTAGAAGCACAACTCTGTGGCCTCCAGAATTACTAGGGAGTACCTGAAAGCACTGCAACAACTACGGGAGTAACATGCCCAAAGCTGACATGCAGAGCCACGTAAATTCAGGGGGTTTTGCTTGCAGACACTTCATGAGTACCAGGATGCTGCTGTACTGTTGGTGCGAGACACGCTGTAACTCATCACTCTACTCTGTTGAGAACCGACACTAGAAAGACATGGCAAAACCACAATTTAATAACATCTTTTAATTGTGGGGGAGAGGCATATCTTTAAGAAGGCCGGAAAATATGACCATTCAAACAACGCTTATGTAGCTGACATAGAACGGGTCTGTATGAATGCAGAAATGACAGCAATAATCCTGTAGTCGGGAGTGCATTTCAGCATCTGTAATTTTAATCAATACACCCGATTCTCTGTCCTCCGTAAATCTTAGGAATACAGAATTAAAACCTGGAGCACAGACATCGGCTTAGGGTAAAAACAGACTTAGAAAGATAACCAGTAACATTTGGTAACCTGCTCAACTGCTTACTGAGTTCCAAGTTTGGAAAGGATTAACTATTCCTTCATCGTACTCACACAAAAGGCTTTAGGACACTGTTCTTTTTCTCTGGCCTTAAACGGACATTGTCTTTAGGAAACTACTAGGAATCCTTTATGAATGAAACTTCTTGTTTGCATTGCTCGCCAGCTGGCAACCCTGGGTCTTTCCTCTATAGCTAGTACGCAAAAAACCCAGATTTGGGCCGTAAGAATACCCTCCAGCCCAAATGCAAGAAATAGTCAAACACTGAGACGCAGGCTCTTCTGAGATGGGAACAAATCCTAAGATGACACTACAATGTGTATCTGCCTGTACTATAAAAGCAATAAAAGCAAACACATATAATAAGGAATTTCTCCGTATGGAGATCCATGTAGAGACCATGGGTCTCAGAACAATCAGCCCCATGAACAAACCCAGTAGAGGCATCTGAAAAGTTACAATTGGTGGAGTGTGAACCCCATGTCCCAACAGCACTAAAAATGTCAGCCTGCTTTGGGGCAGACACATTAAAATCTAGCCCATGACAACAAAAATTAACAGCAGCTTTAACAAGAAAGATACAAGCTGAAAGCCCCTGTTAACTAATATAAATTTAAAAAGCTATCACACCAAAACCCCTTAGAAAGAATACAATGGTTTATGGATACTTACCTAACAGAGGTTTTGCTGGTAGCTTTAACTCCTCCAACAGGGATTCTTCTGACAATCACCGATGAGTTCTTAGGAATCAGGGCATTGTCATCTGTGTATTCTGAAAACAAGAGAAACACAGGAAAAAACCCTAGTCCATTCATAAGGATTAAGGATTAAGGATTAATACGTAATTACACAGCACTTCAGAGAATCCCTTGACAGATAGAAAAGCAAACTTTTGTATGTCACATCGCACTTTTATCGTCTCAACACACTAACAGTACATTGCAAGAAATCTTCAGGTTTGAGAACCAAACACAGACAACAAAATTTGTCTCCTTTTTTAAAAAGCAAAACGGTCTCAATGGTCACTAAAAGAGAGTCTGCTAATGCATGAGGTTCTGTCCTGATCTAACTCAAGTTGCTTTTGCTTCTGTTAGGCTACAAAGCCAACAGATCTCCGGAGCAGAACAACCCACAGCAAAGTCTCACCTGCATAAACCAGAGTCTAAAGTCTGTCTAGCTTGCCCTGCAACAAAACAGGCACCGAGCTAAAGCATGAAAACGCCATTGCTTCCCTAGCTGTTAACTCAAACGATTCACCTAATGCCACCAGTGCTCAAGACTGATGGAACGCAGAAGAGACCCTGCCATCTCTGTCTATTTCTTGGAGCACCTTCCACCAACAACCACACTTCTCGGCCTCTCAGTGCTTTACATTTGAATGGAACCCAAACTGGCAGTGCCAGAATTTGTATCACAGAACTTTTGGCCTCTTTTGAGCTTGCTTTCACAAGTAGGGCAGAATTGGCTCAAACTAAAGTGGTATCTCCCCTCTGAAGCTAATCATCTCCTTTGAATTAAACGTGAAGGGACGGGAACTCTTTCAATTCCCTTCTTGCAGAGCAGAGAGACTCAAACAAAACTACATACGAAGACAGCCTCTAAAAGCCTTTAGAAAACAGTGTGTGCCTGACGCTACCCATGCTTTGCCTTGGCTTACACCATGTCAGTCTTTTGAAACGGAGGAAAGCCTTCTGACCTTTTACATACGACCCAAAAAAACCTGCCCTTACTACCTGAGACACTTGGACTGAGCAAGCTTAAAATGCAAAGCCCTTCCCATGAGAATGGTTGTCTATTGTACTTACACCAGCTGGATATGACTAACTGTTTTAAAGCACTACCAGCAGCCATTCCCCGTAATCTGCCTACAGTTTCAAAGGTTAAAAGCCCTTACCTTTGCAGAACGATGGTCTGAAAACCAAAGATACCGGATAGCAAGCCAAGCTCTGTCAGGGAGATTTTGCTCAGGGATCAGACCCAAAATAGGAATAGTTCACAATTTATGCATCGTATTTCAGTATATTCTTCCTATGGGCATGACTTCCTTTGGAGTTAGCGGGAGTTTGTTTTGAAGACATCGCATCACAGCATTACTAAAACCGTCAAGTGCGTGCTGTAACACTGAACTCGAGCAAGTTCTGAGCTGCAAAGACAGTCTTAGAAGAGCACTCTTCTTCCTTAAAACTAATCACCCAAGAGCGTTCAGAGTCCCATTTTTGGTTTTATACTTTTTTGTCTTTTGCCTGATAAGCAGAATAGCACATTCTCCAAGGGGTTTGAGACAGAATGTTACAGGGCAGGAAAGAGTACTCAAGAAACCTGAGTTCTGGAGTTTACTGTTCTACCACGGTATTGTGAGAACATCTATGATAAGAAATTCAGATCAAATTAAAAGGAGGCAAGTTTAAATGCGCTATTCCTGAGTATGGGCTTTTTGAAGGGAATTCTGCCCTCACAGAACACGCCTCTAGAGTAAGCGTGGAAGAGGACATCCCCCCACCCCCTCTGTAAAATAGGTCCCAACCATCCCTTTGCCTTCCCGGCATCTCTAAAAGCATCATCTCATATTTTTCCACTGAGCTTTAAAATCCTTTTTACTTTTACCTCATACTAGCTTTGCTTCTATTACTAGATTTCCATTGTGAAAAGTAGCAGTTACTGAACTGTAAGAGCTTGGAGTACGCAGAAAAATCTGAACAAGGAGGCCATCTTCACTCAAGCTTCGCTTTGTTCTTTCCAAGAGCATTTCAACATTTTTTCAGGACTGCTGCACAGACAAAGGTATAAAATGCAATACTGTATGTCCACATATAGGAATTCCAAACATCCCACTGAGGCAGAAAATCCCGGTCTGTTTTTTTTTTCCCTTTTTTTTCTGAAGGTGACTTTAAGCATCTACATCTGACGAATAACAACTGGAAATAACGGTTATGCATATCAACCAAAAAAGTTGGCATTCATACATATTACACCAAAACGTATTCTCTAGCTGTGCTCTGAAAACCACTGGGGTATTTTGGTGTTTTTGCATGGAAAACACCCTTACCTTCACTAAGTATCTGTGCCACCAGTGTACCAAGTTTAAAAGATTACACTCATTTTACAAAGGTCAAAGTGCAACACAACGTACCTAGAGGAGGATCGTGTCACTGCCACACACGACTGATGCTCTTTGAAGCAGGAAAGTTAGCCTCTTTCGGCCCTTTAGGCAAAGCCCCTTTCGGCAACCCCACGTTTAAGGGAACCTAGTGAAGCACATGCTTTTTCCTCACTGCCCTGAGGCCCCGCGCCCCCACGCACCTTCGTCGGTCTGGGCGTTGCTGATCTGCAGGTCACTGTTGGCCGCCTTCAGCTTCTCACGGCCCATGATCCGGCACTTGAGGTCGCGGAGGGAGATATGGAGGCCGTCGAAGGTGACTATATCGTACTTCAGCTTAGAGGAGAAATTATAATGGACAGAAGACATGGTCGGGGCCAGGCGGTGCCTGCTACGCAATGGCATCTACCACAGCAGATGGCGTCACGGCCTCCACACCGCGTCAGGGCCGACGGCGGCGTGGGGCAGGGCCCACTGAGGGGCCGGGGCCAGCAGCGCAGGCTGAGGGCGAGCGGGCCGGCAGTGCTCAGAGGCTGTGGCGCTCTGCCATGGCCAGGCCCTGCAGCCTCAGGCAGACTCGGCTGGGGGAGGCCTCAGGAAGGCCCCGCCTCCCAGCCCCACAAGGTCTCCAGCCTGTGGCTGTCAGCAATGGCGCTGGGCTGTGGCGGCGGGGCCAGCCCGGCTCCTCCCGGCAGCCCAGGCGGAGGGTGGGCGAGGGGGAGCGGCCCCCGTGGCCCTGGCTCGGCCTCCCCTCCCTCTCTGGCAGCAGACAAAACCAGTATCTGATGAAACACAACAAATTTATTCCATGAACTGGGTGCGGAGAGCACAGCCCCGCAGCTCGGGGCTGGCACCGGCTGGGGCTTTGCTGGGAAAAACCAGGCGACAGTCACCCTGACGTCCCACACACGTACCTCGTGCCGGGACCTGCCAACCCGTCCCTCTGCCCAGCGCCCCCACGGGATGCAGAAAGCAGCGCTGCTGGCCCTGGTGTGGTCCTGAGCCATGTCGCAGCAGACGAGTCCTTAACCAGCAGCCCTATCATGTTAAACTGACATTTGAGAAGTGATGAGACCCTAGTGGTGCACAAAAGCCTATTTTAAAAGTCGAGTTCTGTACAGGACTGCCATGGAAATTGACTGTTTGGAAAACAGTCTGTTCCCCCGCTCAATTTGCCAGCAGTCCAACAAACCCACGCTCGGATTTCTGTGCCTCGGCCTACCTTCCTTGCCCGCTAGAGTCTTGCAGTGCATTACCAGATCAAGTGATCTAGCCCCAAAGGTAACCCTACTGAGGTGAGATCTTTCTATGAGAAACAACATCTTTCAAGGTCCTGTACATAATGGCACAGGAGGGATAAAAACCTTTTCCCGTGTCTAATTGAAAACACCTGGGTAAGTCCGGCTGCTGGCAGGAAACGCCCCACAATTGCCCCTAGATTGTCAGCAAATCAACAGTCAGGGATGGAGCACCAGCCACATCCCTTGCCTTTGGGGATTCACAAAAGCCCAAGTCTGCTGGTGAAGTCGTTACTCACAGGAGTCGTTCCCCATTGCGGCCATGGCTCCTCGTCAGGAACAGAACAGAGGGGGAAGCTCTGGGTGACAAAGGACGCCAGGACGCGCTCCAGAAAGAGAAGATCAGCGCCAATCCCCTCACCTGAGTGCAAAGAAATAGTTGCACCCCAACAAAATAGTTAAAAAAAGAACCCCAAGCCAAACCCACAGCACAGCATCCCCCTCTACAACCGTTTCAGCGGTAGTTACAACCGCTGCACAGCTGCAGGCTGATGGCCCTGCTGGCCCTGTCACAGGACTCTCACTGACAGCAGTTACCAAGGCCCTTTTGGAAGACTGCACTGTGCGTCACCTTCACTGGAGAGGACCTGCTGCTTCCCTGTGGCTGCCTTTAGCAGCAGAGCCCTCTGGTTCTCCAGCCCACACTTTCCCACCTTGGATGCAGGAGGGACCGGCTTTCAGCCGCTGCTTTAACAGCTGCCTTTGCTGTGCTCCTCTGCTGTCTCCCTTCCCACCGCATCACTCAGGGTGGGCTTCTTGTCATTCCAGACTGAGCCCCCAGCACATGCTAAAGAAACAACAATTAGCAAATAGGAACTCTACCCATAGCGCCTATCTGGACAGCCTATCAAGGTGTAATAGCTCATCCTACCCTTCCCAAGGTAGAGACCAGCCTATACTTTGATGCCGTATCTACCTACTGTACCATCTGTCCTAAAGCTCAAATCGTAATTACCTTTGCAAGAGGATGGCCGTTGAGGAGCAGTGGGCAGTAAACCATCACTGCCTGGAAAAAAGTAGCCGAGCAAGTGGCAAAGGAAGGAGCCGAGTTATCCCGAAGGCCAGCTCAGCCCAACAAAGCTCAGGGAGCTTTGGTCCTCCCTGTCTCCCATTTGTGTGTTGATGGCTCACCATTTGTAGTCAGAGCCATCAGACGGACGACCCCGTCCTCCTTGAGACACCCCTTGGGGCAGCCGTACCCAGCGCCGGGTGGCTGGATATGGCCTTTGCTCCATGGGGAGGCGCTTCCTGGGAGCAGGATCTCTCACTGGGGCACTGGGAAGCCCTCCTGAGGCCTGCATGCCTGAGGGACGGCTCTGCACTGCTCCATCGCTCACCAAAACCAGGGGCGGAGGAAGGCTGCCCTGGTGGCCTCCAAAAGAATCAGCTCCCCTGGGCTCCTCTGCGGCCACCGGGCACCTTTGCTGTCAGGCGGCTCTCCGCGCTGCTCTGCCAGCTTAACCAGCACCTCTTGCCCTCCATCTCTTCCCGCTCCTCACCAGCACTTCTCCTCCCTCCCCTCCCTGACCAGCTCCCCCCTGCTCTCCCCGGCCCTCTGGCCCTTCCCGCCCCTCTCCCCCCACCCCGCCGCCCTCTCCCAACCTTCTCTCCCTCCCTGACCTCCTCCTGCCGGCCCCAGCCGTGCTCCAGGGCCTGGCCCTGGGCCAGGGCAGCCCCGGGGAGGCGGCCATGGTTCCCGCGGGGTCAGAGGGCAGGAGGGGGCGCCCCGGGGCACGCTGGGAGTTGTGGACCCAGCACGAGGCTCCCGGCGGCCATCTTGTGTCAGCTGAGGGGAGGCTGGCACAGGCCGACAGGACAGATCTGCAGAGCCGGGAGCTGCGGTGAGTCCTGGGCCCTTGGGCTCCTGTCAGCCCTCTTCTGCCTCCCTGTTCCTCCCTGCCCTTCCCCTTTCCCCCTGGGTCCTGTTTTTCGCCTCCCTGTACCTCCCTTCCTCTCTCCTGCTGTGCTCGGCTCCCTGTCCGCCCTTTCTCTTTTCTCCAAGTCCCTCTCTCTCTCTGTCATCCTTCCTCTCCCTCTACTTTCCCCGTCGCCCTTCTTTCCTGCTCCCTGGGCCTCTTGGTTTCTCTCTCTCTCTTCTGCACAGAGGCCCCAGGCTGAGTGTGCAGCTCGCACTGTGCAGTGAGGTCAAACCCATATGGCTACTGGACAGACCTCTCTCTCCCTGCTGAGCACGGAGTAACTAGGTTTGGGGGTTTTTTAGCTGCCTCAGTTAAGCGACTCCAGTTAGATAGGATGAACCCTGGCTTCAAAGTTTTACTCTGTGACCAGTTAATGAAGATAGGCCACTATTATGTACTGGTAAACAGTGGGTTCACTCATTTGTCTTCCTGTTATGTCCACAATGAACAAACAGGCTCTATTAAGACTAGCTATATAACATGAGCTTGACAAACTAGCTTGACCAGTCACTGTGAGCCAAATCATGCTTCCTTTACTTACAGGATTGTCCCCCCAGTCATTCTGCTTGCATGAGAGGCCCTTCAGATGAGCTTCTATTTTTGCATTTTCCCTGGGCTATGCCATTAGCTGGGATTTGTTTGTTAAGTAGAAGATTAATGTCAGGCAATTTTAACAGGTAATCTGATCTGGAATACTTGTTTACTGGAGTTGTTTACCCAATGGTAGATCGTGGACAAGATCAAATGATTTTTTGTTCTATTCAAAAAAAAAAAAAGGTTCTGAATGTGAATGGAAAACCGTTTTCTGTATTCACTTACCTTTCTGTTCTGATGTATTTACTGATGCCTGTCTGTTGGAGTGGGAGACGGACCCGGAGTAACGATGGAGTCTCAATATGAGTATGATCGTTCTCCCTTTATTCAAGTTTTCACAGAGTATATATAGACAGGCAATAAGAGCACGCGCTAGCGGCAGCTATATGATTGGCTTACAGTCTCTGTTCACGCACTGTCCGTGCAGTTCATTCACAGATCAGATTGGTTACAAGAATTCACATAGTAAATTACTTAGTCATTAGCACAACATGTTTTCTACCTTCTCAGTTCCTGTTTTTCCCATGTACTAATTCCATCTTCTACCACCTGTTTTGCCCTTAATCTAATCTCTCATAGTAGGGAGGCTGGCTCACGTGACCATTTTCTCTCAGACACATTCCTACAATACCCCCTTTTTCTTCTTGAGCCAGCCAGACCTTATGCATGGCATTTTCTATCATGTCAGTCACTTTGCGGAGAACACATGAGGCTACCATAATCAATAATAACATAACCAACAGTAGCATGAGCCCTTGCTTTAGTAAGTCTGATAACCATCCCGTTATACCCCATGAGCTTGACCAATCATCGAAACCATTTTTGACCGCTTTTAATTTGGACATGTTATCCTTGTTGTGACGCTCTTAGCAGGTTATATACTAAACACAATTAAAAACAGAATCAAAAAGAACCCTGCTAAGGCAATAAATACCCAGATTCCTAAATTTAGCCCAGAAAGCCAATTTCTTTGGATTTACCCACGAGAAATCCTTTTGTAATATTTCAAATACATTGCGGTTGCTGACAGCACAAGCGACCCTGGAAAAACAATCGTGGTAACATTTCGATCATCATAGTTACCGGCTTTGAAAAGGTATGTGGCAAAAATACCCACTCTAACGCAGTCAGGCTCTTTGCGAGTGCATCATCCCACTGTCCTATCAGGGCATAAAGTTGAAATTCTTGTAGGAAGGTGTTCAGTGCGTCTTGCAGCAGTAGTAGACTATATCTTATCTTTCAACATGCTGTAATGCCTTCGGAGCTGTTGGGGTTAATGAACATAAAACTTATGGGGGGGGCGGGGGCAGACACAGTGCTTCAGGGCATCCCCTGTACCTTCAAAGTGTGCTCATGTCTCTCTCCCCCTCTCTGACCCGAGACAGCCCCCTTATATCCTGCACTGGATTGAGTGGAGAAGTACAGGCTAGAGTCGCTGCATGCATGGCCAGTGCACGCAGCGAGTCCCACCAGACTCTCCTGCACTGGATCGAGTAGAAAAGTACAGGGTAGAGTCGCTGCACACGTGGCCAGTGTATGCAGCAAGTCTCACCAAACTCATGATCCAGCTTTGCTAACAGCAGCTGTCTGATACGTGACTACATTGTTGTAATCCCTTCTTGTTATCTTCTTCTGTGAAGGTCGGGTTCTCATGGATACACACATAGTTTTTAGAGCAACATATTCTACAACTCGTACAAGGGTACGATGCAAAGCGGCATTTACAGCTGATCGTATAATGCTTATTAAACACGGCAAACAGCATACTAAACATAACAGACAAATTCCTTCCACACAGGCGATGAGTATAATTTGCTTCAACCAACCCCACGCCCAAGTCCATCCAGCAAAGAGATTTCACCCAGTGGTCTCCACAAGTTGCTGGTTCAGTCGGTGCAGTTCCTGCAACTGGGCATGGATGGATTTGGAGTGGTCACTTAGATTCAAACAATACAGTCCTTTAAAATCTTGACAACCATGTCTGTGAGCTGAAAGCAAAAAATCAGTAGCAGTTCTGTTTTGCAACATCGCATATCGAATACTATCTACATCTAGCAATAACTCAGAAATAGCGGTACTAGTAGCATTGTTAAACTTATCCTTGGCAGCAAGAGAGTCCTTGTTATCACGAATCCTTGGCAGCAAAAGAGTCCTTGTTTGCTAGAGCGCATGCGGACTCCCTGTTCTTGCTGGTACTGTGCTTTGATCTTCTTCCACAACAGGCCAAGATTCTCAAGCAGCTGGATAAGGTGTCTGTGAGTCCATTACAGGCTTATGTCATCCAAATGTTTTTCTTGCAAGCACCCGAGACTGAATAACAATTGGTGTGATATATGTGTTTTCCAGCACCCAGGTGCGAGTCCCTTGTGTGTATTTACAGTCCTCCTCACCGATTTTCCGTTGCTTTCCCATATTCCACCCCCTTGCTCAAGAGACCGCTTCTGCTGGGTTCATTTTAGTCTCGCAGGGTGTCGTGGTTTAGCCTCAGACAGCAACAAAGAACCACGTGCTGCTTGCTCGCATCTTCCTAATACAGGAAGGATCGTAAGAAAAGGCAAGACTCTTGGGTTGAGACAAAGGCAGTTTAACAGGACAGTAAAGGGAACAGGCAAACAACAACAACAACAACACGGATAGGGGAATATACAAACGCGATTACGGAACCGCCGCTCCCTGCCGCTCGCCGGCCGGACCGGACCCTGGACGCCCCAGCCCGCTTTTAAGCAGCAACTTCCTGCTCCCTCCCCCGGCAGCTCAGGGTGGGCGTGGCTCACATGGCATGGAATACCAGGGAAAATTAACCCTATCCCCACCGGAACCAGGACATTATCCACCCCTTATTCCATACCATCTATGCCATGCCCAGCAGGTTCCAATGAATTGCCACCACTTTCCCCTGTTATATACATATATATATATATATATATGCACACACATATAATGCCCTTAGTTTATGGGCCATCCCTCCAAAGTGTCCGTTGAGTTCTTTTAATCCACGGCTTTGGGCTCCATCTGTTAGAACAGTCTCTCAGGGCAGGTGAGATGCTGGGTGGTGCTGGTCTGTTGCATGCTGTATTTTTCGGAGCTTGTGACTGGTGCACCTGGTGTGGCTCATGCACGCAGTCCGTGGGCTGAAGATGTAGATCTTGAGGAAACTGCTGGGCGCCAGCTGCTGAGATCAGTTCTTATCCCATCATCCCTGTGCCTTACTTGTAGTACAACTGATAGCAATTATAGCAATGAGGACATACAGTGACAGTGTTACTTAGCAATTAACAGCACACAATCTGATTCATTGGCTGTTCTCGCCCAAAATCAGATCCCCATGAGGTACACATCGGACTTCCCCATCCTGCCGCATCACCCACCAAGTGCACCCAGGTCCTTGGGCAAAAGCAATCCCACGGATGGGTTTGCCTTTGCCTGAGGCAGGACTAACCCAGACTGTCTTCCCTAGCATATTCTTCATGTGCACTACGGGGACTTTATCCCCTTCTACAGTACATGGAACTTTTGATTGGGCAGGGCCAGCCCGATTGTTAGATCCCCTGGTGTTAACTAGCCAGGTAGCTTTTGCTAAATGTGTATCCCAGTGTTTGAAAGTCCCACCACCCATTGCTCTCAGTGTAGTTTTTAACAGTCCATTGTATCGTTCTATCTTCCCAGAGGCTGGTGCGTGATAGGGATGTGATACCCCCACTCGATACCATGCTCTTTGGCCCAGGTGTCTATGAGGCTGTTTCGGAAATGAGTCCCGTTGTCCGACTCAATTCTCTCTGGGGTACCATGTCGCCACAGGACTTGCTTTTCAAGGCCCAGGATAGTGTTCCGGGCAGTGGCATGGGGCACAGGATATGTTTCCAGCCATCCAGTGGTTGCTTCCACCATTGTGAGCACATAGCGCTTGCCTTGACGGGTTTGTGGCAGTGTGATATAATCAATCTGCCAGGCCTCCCCAGATTAGTATTTCAGCCATCGCCCTCCATACCAAAGAGGCTTCAAACGCTTGGCTTGTTTGATCGCAGCGCATGTCTCACATTCATGGTTGACCTGTGCAATAGTGTCCATGGTCAAGTCCACCCCTCGGTCACGAGCCCATCTATATGTCGCATCTCTCCCTTGATGGCCTGAGGAGTCATGGGCCCACCGAGCTATGAATAGTTCACCCTTATGTTGCCAGTCCAGATCCAGCTGAGCCACTTCAATCCTAGCGGCCCGATCCACCTGCTGGTTGTTCTGATGTTCCTCCGTGGCCCGATTCTTCGGTACGTGGGCATCTACATGGCGTACTTTCACAACCAGATTCTCTATCCGGGCAGCAATATCTTTCCATAGTTCAGCAGCCCAGATGGGTTTGCCTCTGCGCTGCCAGTTGCCCTGCTTCCACTGCTGTAACCACGCCCACAGAGCATCTGCCACCATCCATGAGTCAGTGTAGAGATAAAGTACTGGCCATTTTTCTCGCTCAGCAATGTCCAAAGCCAGCTGAATAGCCTTCACCTCTGCAAACTGGCTCGATTCACCCTGTCCCTCACTGGCTTCTGCAACCCGTCGTGTAGGACTCCACACAGCAGCCTTCCACTTTCGATGCTTTCCCACAATATGGCAGGACCCATCAGTGAACAGGGCATATTTCTTCTCATTTTCTGGCAGTTTATTATATGGTGGGGCCTCTTCTGCACGCGTCACCTCCTCCTCTGGTGACATTCCGAAATCCTTGCCTTCTGGCCAGTCCATGATCACTTCCAGAATTCCTGGGCGACTGGGGTTTCCCATTCGAGTTCGCTGCGTGATCAGTGCAATCCACTTACTCCATGTAGCATCGGTTGCATGATGTGTGGTGGGGACCCTTTCTTTGAACATCCAACCCAGCACCGGCAGTCGAGGTGCTAAGAGGAGCTGTGCTTCTGTACCAACTACTTCCGAAGCAGCTCGAACCCCTTCATATGCTGCCAATATCTCTTTTTCTGTTGGAGTGTAGCGGGCTTCGGATCCTCTGTATCCACGACTCCAAAACCCTAGGGGTCGACCTCGAGTCTCCCCTGGTGCTTTCTGCCAGAGGCTCCAGGTAGGGCCGTTCTCCCCGGCTGCGGTGTAGAGCACATTTTTAACATCTTGTCCTGCCCGGACTGGCCCCAGGGCCACTGCATGGACTGTTTCCTGTTTGATTTGTTCAAAAGCTTGTCGTTGCTCAGGACCCCATTTAAAATCATTCTTCTTCCGGGTTACTTGATACAGAGGGCTTGCAATTTGACTGTAATCTGGGATATGCATTCTCCAAAAACCCACAATACCTAAGAAAGCCTGTGTTTCCTTTTTACTAGTTGGTGGAGACATAGCTGCTATTTTGTTGATCACATCCATTGGAATCTGACGGCGTCCATCTTGCCATTTTATTCCTAAAAACTGGATCTCCTGCGCAGGTCCCTTGACCTTACTTCGCTTTATAGCAAAACCAGCGTTCAGAAGGATTTGGACTATTTTACTCCCTTTCTCAAAAACTTCTTCTGCTGTGTTTCCCCATACAATGATGTCATCAATGTACTGCAGATGTTCTGGAGCTTCACCCTGTTCCAGTGCAGTCTGGATCAGTCCATGGCAAATGGTGGGGCTGTGTTTCCACCCCTGGGGCAGTCGATTCCAGGTGTATTGGACGCCCCTCCAAGTGAAAGCAAACTGTGGCCTGCACTCTGCTGCCAAAGGGATTGAGAAGAATGCATTCGCTATATCAATCGTGGCATACCACTTGGCTGCCTTGGACTCCAGTTTGTACTGGAGTTCTAGCATGTCCGGCACGGCAGCACTCAGCGGTGGCGTGACTTCATTCAGACCACGATAGTCTACAGTTAGCCTCCACTCTCCATTTGATTTTCGCACCGGCCATATGGGACTGTTAAAAGGGTGAGCGAGTCTTGCTGATCACTCCTTGAACCTCTAGTTGACGAATCAGCTCATGGATGGGAATCAGAGAGTCTCGGTTAGTGCGATACTGCCGCCGATGCACCGTTGTGGTAGCAATCGGCACCTGTTGTTCTTTGACCCTCAACAACCCCACAACAGAAGAATCCTCCGAGAGACCAGGCAAGGCAGACAACTGTTTAACTTCCTCTGTCTCCAAAGCAGCTATGCCAAAGGCCCAGCGGTACCCTTTTGGGTCCTTAAAATACCCTCTCCTGAGGTAATCTATACCAAGGATGCATGGAGCCTCTGGGCCAGTCACAATGGGATGCTTTTGCCACTCATTCCCAGTTAGGCTCACTTCTGCCTCCAGTACAGTCAACTCTTGGGATCCCCCTGTCACCCCAGAAATACAAATGGGTTCTGCCCCTCTATAGCTTGATGGTATTAAAGTACACTGTGCACCCGTGTCCACTAGAGCCTTATACTCCTGTGGGTCTGATGTGCCAGGCCATCGAATCCACACCGTCCAATAAACCCGGTTGTCCCTTTCCTCCACCTGGCCGGAGGCAGGGCCCCCCTAATACTGGTCATAGTATCCATTACTCACTTCTTGCATAAATGACTTGGAAGTTCCTTCAAGAGGATCAGAAGCAAGATCAGGCCTTCTGCTTTGTCTGGGGAACGGCCCACTGGAAACTGGGGCGGCACTTTTCCTGGAGGGATCCCCTTTTATGGTTGTCCTTCCTTGCAACTCCTGTACCCGTGTCCGCAGGATCGAAGTAGGTTGTCCATCCCACTTCCTCATGTCCTCTCCGTGGTCCCGCAGGTAGAACCACAGGGTGCCTCGTGGTGTGTACCCTCTGTACTCTCTCTCTTGAGTGGGGAAATGCCTGCTTCTAATAGCTGAGACACTGGCCCGTGCAGGTGGGGAGTAGGACATATTCTCTTCAAGTTGCTGGACCTTCCGTGACAGTTTCTCCACAGCTGAGACAAGGGGGGAAGAGAGACTTTCTTCATATCGCCGGAGCCGGCCAGCTACCTCATCCACCGTTGGTCCCTCTTCACCTTTCCATTCCATTACTGCCAAGGAGTTGGCATATGACGATGGTGCGCTCCGTACAAACTTCCGCCACATGGGCCTTGTGCATCGCACCTCATCAGGGTCTGTGGGTAAGTCTGCATTGTCCAAGTCATAATAAATCATCTCCCGCACGGCTAATTCTCTCAGGTACTGGATACCTCTTTCCATGGTAGTCCACTTGCTTGGCTGACATACAACATCCTCACTGAAGGGGTACCTCTCCCTCACGCCTAACAGGAGTCGTTTCCAGAGGCTGAGGGCTTGGGTCTTTTTCCCAATCGCCTTGTCAATGCCGCCTTCCCTAGACAGGGATCCCAGCTGCCTGGCCTCCCTACCCTCTAATTCCAGGCTACTGGCCCCATTATCCCAGCACCGGAGCAGCCAGGTGACAATGTACTCGCCTGAAAGTCGGCTGAAATCTTTTCGCATATCCCGCAGCTCACTCAAGGATAGGGATCGAGTAATTATCTCTGGTTCTGCCTCTTCCTCCTGCTCTCGTGATGACCCTGGTTCATCATCATCTCTTACTAAGCGAACTGATTTCTTTGTGTACTTCTTCTTCTGTATGGGGGCAACTGATACCGGCACGGGTTGGTTCCCTGGTTCAGTGGCAGTGGCTGCTATGGGGGTTGGAGTAACTGCAGTGTCTACCACAGGGGTTGCAGTAGCCGCAGTGTCTGTCGTAAGGATTGCAGTAGCCGCAGTGGCTGCCGCAGGGGTTGGGGCTGCCACAGGGGCTGCCGCAGGGGCTGCCGCAGGGGCTGCCGGTCTGGTTTCCATCTCTTCCCCTTGAGGGTGCTGCATAATTCTGAGCAGTGCCTGGTAGATACTGGCCAGGGCCCAGCACAGCGCGGTGAGTTGTGCCTCTCTAGAATAGCCACAGCATTTTCCCTTCAAATATTCTACCACTTTATCAGGGTCCTGTAATTGTTCAGGGGTGAAGTCCCAGACCATTGGAGGTAAGTAGTTCTCTAGGTACCTGCCCATGCTCTCCCACATGCCATGCCACCCCTGACTATCCAGCCTCGGAGCAGATCTCCAGGTGGTAGTCTTAAATAGTCGCTTAACCCTAAACAAGACCTGGAACGCATTCAGGAGACATAGCACTAGGAACACGCTGGTTTGCGTATCCCAAGGATATTCAAAATTCTCAAAAGCTGTCATACCTGACCCGAAGGAGAAAAGGGAGGCAAAAGGGCTGGGGAAATTATTAACAAATTCTGAGAGATGGTGTCCAATGTACGGACAGGACAGCAAAACCACATAAACACCCCAAAATAGCCGTCTGAACAGTGATGTTATCATATCATAGACAGATATCGCACAGGACAGCAGAATGACAATCCTCATCCCTCTTCCAGACATGGTAAACAGCATCGCAGGGAGTACATAAGCCATATAGGAATTTATGTAACACAGCCATGAGAACAAACCAAGCAACATGATGACCAGTTATCTCAACCCTTCGAGCCCCAGGTTGGGCGCCAAAAAGGACTGTCGTGGTTTAGCCTCAGACAGCAACAAAGAACCACGTGCTGCTCGCTCGCGTCTTCCTAATACAGGAAGGATCGTAAGAAAAGGCAAGACTCTTGGGTTGAGACAAAGGCAGTTTAACAGGACAGCAAAGGGAACAGGCAAACAACAACAACAACACGGATAGGGGAACATACAAACGCGATTACGGAACCGCCGCTCCCCGCCGCTCGCCGGCCGGACCGGACCCGGGACGCCCCAGCCCGCTTTTAAGCAGCAACTTCCTGCCCCCTCCCCCGGCAGCTCAGGGTGGGCGTGGCTCACATGGCATGGAATACCAGGGAAAATTAACCCTATCCCCACCGGAACCAGGACACAGGGTATAACACAGAGCAATCTACTAAGGCATGCAATAACATATACACATATAGGAAAAAAACAAAACCATATCTCTATGGTACTGCTTTGAATCAGGTGTCCTGTTTCTCTTTTTCTGATGCTTTCTCGTAATGCGTATGGCATACTTTTGTGCTAATGCGGCACATTTCCCATCTAATTGTTGCTGTTTGGTTTCTTTTTGGGTTTTTTTTTTTTTTTTTTGGGGGGGGGGGTTCCCCTCTTTTTTTTTCCTCTTTTTTGTTTTTTCTTTTTTTTTTCTTTTTTTTTTTCATCACTTAGGACTGACATAAAAGTCTGCCTTTGCAACAAGAGCTCAGTTTCTCATTTTTCCTTAAGTTTCTCATTTTCCTACAGAGCATCCTATAGACTTTATCTCAACTCCTTTTCCCAGTCAACCATGATCTTATAGACAAACAACAAACAACCAGCGATACGCTCTGCACGGACGAGCCATTCCCGAGACCTTAAACGTGTCGGCTCGTGAAAACTCCCCCAATATTTCAGGACTTCCATCGGTTCTACAGCCCATCCTGGTGTATCTGCCTGGGGCGTGCTCGCCTTACGTCTAAACATTGTGTATATACAAACTTCTTCACTTGACAGAGTGTCAACCCTAGATGCATACGAGAACAGTACCACACCGGGCAGAACACCTGCTCAAGTGGAGTCACCTAACGACACTGCACACAACAAAAAGCAAACAGTAGCACACATGCTGATCAGCAAGTATAAGCTGGCGCCCACACACACTTACACAGCAGACATACAAAAACAGCACTTTTATCTCAGGGAGACGACTGGGGAGGGGAGGGGGCGAGGCGGGCAATGTCAGGAGCAAACAGCTCCGGCTCTGTCCTTCTCTGCTGACATTCTGCCTCCTCCATCGGCCTCAGGTGGAGCAGAGGGGCTCAGCAGGGGATTGTCCCAGACCTTCGGACCTGGCCTGTTCGATCCCCCTCCCGTGGGTTGTAATGCTGCAAAAGCCCTGGCTGCCGTGGCTCGCTCCGCGTTCATATCTTGTAAGGTCGATAACACCAACCACCATGTCGTCGCTAACGGTGATGCCTCTTTGTCTCCTTTACTTATCACTTCCCACAGTTTTTTCCAACAGCCTCCCATATTTCTGGTTTAAAAGCTGTCTGGGGCTCTGGTGCGAATCCGTTCTCTCTGCACCAGGTTAACAACCTTCGGAGCATACACTCATCGTATTTCACCCCTCTCTTAGAAAGGATATGCAGGAGAAGTCTTAATATTGTCCCTTCTTCTTTTGTTACTTTTTGTCCCATCTCCTGCCCCGGCTTAATCAGTTTGAGCAACAGTTTCGCTGGTGTTTCAATCCCTCTCTTAGAGAGGATCCCAGCGAGTAGCGTGGCCGCAGCTTCTGTTTCCATAGCTGCGCCTGGGAGGTGAGGAGCGACCTCACGCCGTTGTCTGCTCCCGCTGATGCGCCCAAGCAGCACGTCTCCCAGCCGAAGTTTCCCACTCCCCTCCTCTAGCTGCTTACCGCAGTCTCGGAGAACTCAGTCGCGCTGAACCATCCTCTGCTACCAGATGTCGGAGGATGTCGGAGTGGGAGACGGACCCGGAGTAACGATGGAATCTCAATATGAGTATGATCGTTCTCCCTTTATTTAAGTTTCACAGAGAATATATAGACAGACAATAAGAACAAGCGATAGCAACAGATATATGATTGGTTACAACTTCTGTTTAGGTGACTAAGGCAATTATTCCATTGGTACACGTCCTGTGTCCACCCCTGGCTATGAAGCACAACTTTCTTTCTCTATTCACAGATGTGGTTCCTCTTATCTTGTTTACCGACTTGTTACTTCTGCTCCTTGAGGAATTTCAAGGATAGTTCATGGTCACATTCCTGCTTGTAGTTAAACAGGCTTCTCCTCAAGGCTCATGTGAAAGGCTGGATTGTTCATCGCAATCAGATCATGTCCCTTCGAACTCAGCCATTCCTCCACAGACATGCTGGGAAAGAAGGGTGGGGGACTTGCCCTTTACATGAGAGAGCAGCAGATCACAGCCCTGGACTTCAGGGGAGCCGACCCTGGCCTCTTCAAAGACCTGCATGGAAGAATCTGATGAGAGACTGTCCTCCAGGGAAGAAGGGTCAAGGAGAGCTAGTTGACAATCAAGGATCACCTCCTCCAGGCTCAACAACCAGACCATCCATCAAACACGAAAAGGAAGCATACAGGAGGTAGAAGCACAGGAAGGTGTCTTGGGAAGAATACAGAGATGCTGTCCGAGGGCAGGGATCAGGTTAGGAAAGCCAAAGCCCAACTGGAGTTGAATGTGGTGAGGGATGTGAAGGGCGACAAGAAAGGCTTCTCTAGGTACATCCCCAGCAGAATGAATAATACAGAAGATGTGGGCCTGCTGCTGAACGGGAGCAGGGGCCTGGTCACAAAGGACATGCAGAAGGCCAAAGTACTGAATGCCTTCTTCACCTCAGTCTTCACTGGTAAGACTGGCCTTCAGCAATTCCAGGTCCCTGAGAGCAATGGGAGAGTCCACGGTAAGGCAGGCTTATCCTTGGTGTTTAAACAAATGGGACACAGGTAAGTCCGTGGACCTGGTGGGATGCAGCCACGAGGGCCATGGGAGCTGACTGGTGTCACTGCGAGGTGACTCTTGATAATGTCTGGAAGGTCATGATGGTCAGGGCAGGTTCCTGAGGTCTGGAGAATGCAAATATTGCCCCTGTCTTCAAGAGAGACAAGAAAGAGGATCCAGGGAACCACTGATGTACTTTAAGAAGGTAGAATGTACTTTTAAAAAGGTAAAATATATTTTAGAAGGTAGAATCTCTCATTAAGTAAGTAAGAATAAAGAGCTGTAAAAAGGCCCTGTGAAACCAGACGCTTGGTATCAACAATAAATGCCTTCCTAATGTATATACCTTTGAAGAAGAACAGAAGGCTGATAATAAGGAACATCCCATCACAGGGGATGCCGAAACCGTCTGAAAAGCAGACAGCTGCTGGATAAGGCATAAAGTCAACAAAAATTTGCAGTAACTGGGGGGAGAGGTAAATGTGGCAGTGGGAGATCGCGACCACCAACTCAAGTGGAGACTGGATTGGACCCCAAGGTGCTGGAGCATGCACATAGCAATGAAAGGACCTTGTTACTCCAAATGAAAGCGAGAGACTGTACTAACCAATAGAAATGGTTATGATAAGGTACTAACCAATTATTATAATTAAGGGCATGTATTTCTGTGTTTTGGACCATATAAATATTCGGAGGAGTTTGTAGGCCAGTGTGCTAGCTTTGTGGATCACCACCCAGCACTCATCTCTGCAGACATTAAATAAATAGCTCATACCTCTACTCTGTGCATATATTGGCGTCGCACACCAGGTAAATGACCCCACTTTGGGACAATACTCTAGGCTGGTCAGTCACCTCCATCCCAGGAAAGGTGATGGAGCAAATAATCCCGGGAACCAATTCTGATCACAGGAAGGACGGGAAGGTGACTGGAAGGACTGCATGGATTTGCAAAGGGCAAACCACGTCTGACCAACCTGACAGCTGTCTTTGCTAAAATGAGTGGCTTGGTGGATGAGGAGAGAGTACTGGATGTCATTTATCTGAACTTCAGAAGGGATTTTGACACTGTCTTCTGCGACACCCACTTAGACACACTAGTGGCTAGGAAAGGCTAGGAAAGCAGACGTGAGATGGATTTAAAACATTTTAAACCGGCGGAACGGCTTGACTCAAGGTTTGTGGCACTGGGTCCACCTGGAGGCCAGTCACCAGTGGGATACCCCAGCGATCAACACTGGGGCTAATACTGTTCAACATCTTCATTAGACACCAGGACCGAGTGCACCCTCAGCAAGTTTGGAGGTGACACAAAAGTAGAGGAGTGGCTGACAGCCCAGGCCTTGGCTCGCAGGTACAACTGCACCGATGGGGTCTGTGCTGCCCACAGCAGAGCCTATGGGGAACAGAGACGGGCAGGTGGGCACCTCGTTCAGAGAACCTTTTCTTCTGGGTTGGGTTTTAAAGCTTCCTTGGACAAAGGTATCCCAAGAGAGTGTCCCCACCAGCAGTGACTGTGACAGAGAAGCATGGCTGAGAGCGCACAGCCCAGCAAGAGGAACTGCCTGGAAACACTGAGGCATGTGTTTGGAGATCGATAACTGTAGCCATGCCCAGGTAGCCAGGAGTCACACAGATCAGCCGACAGAGGACTGTGGTAGTAGTGGAAGGAAATGGCAGGGGCACTTTCTCTTTGAGCATTTCCATGAGTCTTTTCACTCCTGTCAGTGGCATGTTTTTGAGATACACCTGTGGATTGGCCCAGTTGTTGTGCTTCGTTTCACCCTGTGGAGCAGCCTCAGAGGGTGGGAACTGGGTGCCTCTGTGATGAGCTGGCCCCAGAAGTTCTACTCTGGGAGCACAACTAATGCGCTCCGGCTGTCTGTAGGCTTCCAGTCCATAGCACAAGCCCAAAGGTAAGCCGAAAGGAAAGCAACCCAAAACATCCCAAGAGTGAACATCAGGCCAACATCAGAACATCAAAACATCAGCAGTTTTGTTCACAAAATCACAGAATGATAGGGCGTGGAAGGGACCTCTGGAGATCGTCTAGTCCAAACCCCCTGCCAGAGCAGGGTCACCCAGAGCAGGCTGCACAGGAATGCGTCCAGGCGGGTTTGGAATGTCTTCAGAGACGGACACTCCACCACCTCTCTGGGCAGCCTGTGCCAGGGCTCTGCCACCCTCACAGGAAAGAAGTTCCTCCTCATGTTGAGATGGAACTTCCTATGCTCAAGTTTGTGCCTGTTACCTCTTGTCCTGTTGCTGGGCACCACTGAAAAGAGCCTGGCCCCATCCTCCTAACACCCATCCTTTAAGTATTTGTAAGTGTTGATAAGATCCCCTCTCAGCCATCTTTTTTCCAGACTGAAAAGACAGAAGTTCCTCAGCCTTTCTTCATAACGGAGATGTTCCAGTCCCTTCATCATCTTGGTAGCCCTTTGCTGTCCCCTCTCCAGCAGTTCCCTGTCCTTCTTGAACCGGGGAGCCCAGAACTGGACACAGCACTCCAGGTGCGGCCTCACCAGGGCAGAGTAGAGAGGGAGGATGACCTCCCTCCACCTGCTGGCCACACTCTTCTTGATGCACCCCAGGATGCCATTGGTCTTTTTGGCCACAAGGTCCCATTGCTGGCTCATGGTCATCCTGTTGTCCACTGGGAGTCCCAGGTCTCTTTCCACAGAGCTGCTCTCCAGCAGGTCAGCCCCTAACATGATGCATGGGGTTATTCTGTAGGAATGTGTCTGAGAGAAAATGGCCATGTGAGCCAGCCTCCCTACTATGAGAGATTAGATTAAGAGCAAAACAGGTGGTAGAAGATGGAATTAGTATATGGGAAAAATGAGAACTGAGAAGGTAGGAAACATGTTGTGCTAATGACTAAGCAATTTACTATATGAATTCTTGTAACCAATCTGATCTGTGAATGAACTTCATGGACAGCGCGTGGACGGTGTAACTAGCTAATCAGAAATAAGCAAGTAGCATGTACAGCTACAACACAGGGTATAAAAGATGATG
The DNA here is from genome assembly GCF_964199755.1 of Larus michahellis. Lineage (NCBI taxonomy): Eukaryota > Metazoa > Chordata > Aves > Charadriiformes > Laridae > Larus > Larus michahellis. The sequence continues at coordinate 521,947 of NW_027435902.1, forward strand.
ATCTGTGCTTAATAAACGGCTTCTGTTGATTCACATTGGATCGTCTGGAGTCCAGTTATTTCTCCTCATTATTCCTCCCCAAACTCCCCATGTATCCAATGTCCCAGCTCTTCTCTTCTTGCAAATTTGGATGCAACCTTTCATCAGACCCATCTTCTCAATAATTCCTGCTGGTTCTTATCCCCAACCATCCTTCCCACTACTTTGGGCCCATCATGATACAAGGCCTGTACTTGAGCCCTGAAATTTGTGATGGCAGCCCCAGGGCCAAGAAGGCTGTGGGGAAAAAGGACTGATGGGAGAGGGAGTGTTAACAGCATGTGAAAATCCCTGGGGAGCCCTGAGTCCCTCACTACAGCCTCTCCAGCCGGCAGGAGGGATGCTTCAGCCCCTCGCACAGCAACTGCCCCCCAGTGTCTCCCACAGACTCGGGCTGGCGCTGAGCACGGCAGCCAAGCTGGTGATCTGGCACCACTGCAGTCTGCAGGGGAGGGACACAGGAGCTGTGGGACTGTCACAGCCACCAGGAGACAAGCCATACCCACCCACCCACCAGCCTTCCCAGTTCAGTCCCACTAGTCTGCGACCCTGAGCTTCCCCAGTCACTGGGCTCTCCCCAAGGCTACAGACAAAACAAATTTAGAATTTCTGGGCACTTTGTTTTGTTCACAAAGTCCTCTCAGTGGGCACCCACTAAGATCCCACCAGGGAAGCAGTAATTGTGCCGCTCATTCCCATGGCTTGGCAGAGCACTCTAGAGCCACAGGAGATGCCCAAAATGGCGCAAACACCCAGGCAGAGGTGGCAGAGATGGCACAGGGCCTGCACAAGAGCCCCAACGCTCAACACAGCAGCCAATGTAGAGATGGGAGTAAAGGCAAGGACGGGGAGGGAGCCTTGTGGCCCAGCCCAGGATGACTTGCCCATGGCAGAAGAGGGACTTCTCACAAGGATGTGTCCTCTGCCCTCCTCTGGTGCCTGCCCACGTGGGACTGAACACCCCGGGCTCAGCAGACACCAGGTCTGGGGAAACAGGCACCTGGAAGGGCACCACTTTCACACGCTCCTCTCGTTCCCCGTGCAGGCAGGTGGGGAGCATGGGATGAGCAGGGAGCCAGCGCTGCAGGCTCACCTCCATGGCAGCCTCTCCCCATCCCTGCGTCCCAGCTCCAGTGCCATCCCAGGCCCCATCAAGGGAAATGCCCGGGAAATGCCCCAGGGGGCCCTGGGTCCCTCACCCCATGATCTCCAGCCGGCAGGTGGGTTGCTTCAGCCCCTCTCACGGCAGCTGCACCCCAGCATCTCCAAAATAATTATCACCCAGGTGCAGCTCCCGCAGACGTGGGCTGGTGCTGAGCATGGCAGCCAGGTCCCCGCAGCCGGCGCTGGTCAGCTGGCAATGTCGCAGGCTGCAAGGGAGATGCAGGAAAAGGAGCCACAAGACCATCACAGCCACCCGGAGAGATGTAACCACCCACGTGCCTCTCAAAGGGCCTATGCCCACACACCACGGCCAGAAACCCTGCCCACACTCATGGGATCCAGTGCTTGGCCAAGGGCTCGGCGCTGGAGCCACCGCCTGCTCCAAGCCCAGCCCTTGGCCTCCTCTGAACCCATTTCTTTCCAGAAGGGAACAAAGAGCTCTTCTCAGTGCTGCCTAATGGAAGGATAAGAGGCAACAGCCACGAGTCGCAACACAGGAAACTCATTAGACTTCAGATCTCTCTGTCCCCCGTCCCTCCACCATAAGTGTGGTCAAACAATGGAACAAGACCCCGGAGGGACTGTGGGATCCTCATCCTTGGAAACATTCCTAACCCAGTGGACAGGACCCTGAACAACTCATTATGGCAGCCCAGCTTTGAATGTGAAGAAGTCCTACATGACCTCTGGAGGACCCTCCTACCTAAAGTACTTTATGATTCTGGATCTGGGCAAGACCCTGCTGGTTAACTGCCCTTCTGCAAATGGCTGGAGCTGTGGAGAGTCTGGAAAACAGGCCTATTCCTACAATCCTTCAGACCCTGCCTGCCTTCAGGACATACACGTAAGGATGCACTCCTTCAACCGAAAACGTGACAACACTAACTCCCCCTTTGCCAACCCAACCCTTACTGCTGGGCTTGCTCATTCATGGCAGGGTTGCAAAATCCCGCCATGCAAAGGCTGATGTAAAGACCTCCACTGGCCTCTCCAGGACATCCTTCTTCTGCCCAGCTGTTCTTTTCCTGCATGGAAGAGAGGGCAAGCAAGACCATTTTAGTTGTCCAGCCCACCTGCCTGTGTTTTGGGATCCATTTCCTCCGACATTAGCTCCATGCGACCACCCTAGCTTCAGCCATGTCCCATGTCCCAGTACAACAGTGGGGACCTCAAGCTCAGCAGCACTTTCACCCACCCCATCATCGCGGAAGAGCTGCCTTCCCTCTTAGGTGTTATATCCTCTCTCAGCGCACCTCTCTGATGAGCACCATTTGGGAGACACCGCTTCCATCTCCACATCCCAGCTGGCAGAAGCAGCTGCCCAGCCCCAGCCCCACAGAGTGCTGCCCAGGGAAATACCCTGAGGAGCTCCGGGTCTCCCACCACAGTGTCTCCAGGCAGCAGGAGGGATGCTTCAGCCCCTCGCACAGCAGCCGCAGCCCAGTGTCTCCCATCTGCCTGTCTTGCACGTCCAGCTTCTTCAGGCTCCAGCTGGTGCTCAGTGCTGCAGCCAGGTCCCTGCACGCGAGGCTGGTGAGCTGGCACTGCCACAGGCTGCAGGGAGACGCACCAAAGAGGGGACGGGGGTTATCAGAGCTGCTGGAACAGACACACCTCTCACAGGGAAAAACCACAGGGGTCGAGTCCAGCCTGGTATTGACAGCTGGTGCCATGAGCAATAGCCCCAGTACAAGGGCAAGAAGCTACCTCAGGAAGGCTGGCTATGGGATACAGCCCGTGAGGGGCTGTATCTGACCAGGTCTGTGGACACTCAGAGCCCCAGCTGGCCCAGAATCCAGGTGGGCATGCTGTTTGGGGGTACCCATTCACCAGCCCCACACACGATCACTGCAACGTGGAGCAGGACAACAGACCTGTTTTCTCGCACTGCGCTTGCATCTGACTTGCTTGTGCTGTTGAGGCATTCTTCACCACACTTCCTCGGTGTTGGGGAGGGAACTCTGGGATCTCTCTTCCTGACACTGATGGGGAAACAGGTGCAGGGTAGTGCCCAATACTACCACACCTCCTCAAACTCCTCGCCAGTCCCACTGCTGACCTTGGAAGTGCACCTACAGTGCCGTGAAAGAAGACTGCGCTTTGATAGTGCCCAATGCCACAAGAAAGCCTCACCACAATGAGGAGGTTGCACCCCACAGAGGAGAGGGGATAGAGGCAAAAAACATGCTTTTACAGGGGTTATGGTTTTTCCAGTACCAAACTCCTGAAAAGCCTTCTGCAACATGAGACATCTCTTGCCCCGTCTCAGGAGTCTGGGCTCGTTTTCTGCTGTGCTGAGCATCTCTTCCAGCTCACTCAGGACTCGTGGGCACTTGCCTTGCCATACTGCTGAGAGGTGAACAGATCTCTCCTAGCTGGGTACCAGAGCCCTTTTCCCAATCAAGCATAGCACTCTTGTGAGCAGATCTCCACCACAGACTGCCAGCCTGCACGACACCAACAGAGTCAAGTGCATCAAGGGAGAAGCCTGCAGCTTAACCCCTTCCAGACTCAAACAGGGTGGTCCAAGCTTTTTGCTCTGCTTCTCTGCTAGGTCCCTCTCTGAATCCAAGTCAAACCTTCCAGCCTTTCAGACCAAGGGCTACAGGGAAAGGGGTAGTGAAAAAAAAAAACAGGTTTGCATTTTCAGAAAGTGCAAATGAAAAGGCTTTTAAAAATATCTTTGCAGTGCCTCCCTCTACTAGGGCAATGTGGTGGAGATAAGCACCTGTATTTCCTGCAGAGGAAAAACCACTCTGGCTTGGTCCTTTCCTGGACCTAGAAGAGGCTTTGTAGAGACAGTGGATGGCTACACAGCTCCGCAGGTCCTTTATGGAGCTGCTCACATAAGCAGGTCTCAACTCCATCAGCATGGTCTCCACAACAGCCTTAGTCAATCCGGAATAAAATGAGGAAGGGGTCGGGGGAAGAGTTTTGTTAATAGGAACGTGAGAAGAGTCCCTTCGCTATAATAGCATTAGTTTGACGGGAAAGCAAACTACCATTTTTCTACCATTTTTAGTTATTAAAAAGGGAGAGAAGACCAACTTAGTGGCTCAAGGAACTTTGTCACTGTGGTGGTCAAACAATACAATACTTACAAACAAGGTCTCTCTGGGGGTCCTGGAATAACCTCATTTTCATGGTCTTCCCATGTAAGGAAGTACCATTCAAGATGAAGGGAGTCCAGTCCCTTCCAGTGTTTGACACAGAAGGAGAAAACCCTTTGATCAGGGTCAGACTGATGTCTCTCAGAGCAATCCCCGTGAAAGGCTCCAATGCACGGCTCACAAATGTTTCATCTTGACTCTCGAACAAACAGTGAAATATAATCAAGTCATAAATCACTCTATCAGAACCTGAAGCTACTCCTTGGCTTATCTGAATCCACCTCAGCAAATCTTCCTCAATTTGAGGTGAAGTTTCACATCCAGTTATTTCCTTCAGCTTCTTCTTTAGTTCCTTGTTGAACAGGCCAAACAGGAATCACACCACTATCAAACGTGTTTTACATTCACTCTCATTTTCAAGCACTACCTTTATTGTCTTCTCAGGAGTCCTTGAGTGTCCCCTTGCATCCCCATCATCCCCCAGTGCATAGAACAACACTGCAAAAAACTCTTGAAAACTCAGATGAATGAAGCTGTAGACAGTCACGCACTCCCAATCTTTTCTCAGAACACTCTCATTCATAAAAAGGGAGGAGAGAACTGGGTGATTTAAGACATGTTCCTCAATCTCCTTTTCCTCAAAGAGCATCTCCTGCTTCCAGATTCAATCAGCAGCCAGGCAGCAAAGTCTGCCCAGGAACTTCTTCAGATCCTGCTTCAGATCTTCTTTCCCACGCTTGAGTAATCTGGAAAGGTAGGACACCTACAGCTCTGTGATTGTTGTAGGAGCCTGTGAAAGATCTTTCCCTTCATCAAGTTCTTGTTCAAGAACAGCACAGATGGTCCAACACGCGACGGGTACAAGGCACATGGTAAAAAGAATGTCATTTCTTTTGACAAAGCTAATGGCTTTCCTTGCTTTGTCTTCATCCATGAAGAACTTGTGGAAATATTCCTCCCTCTCAGCTTCCTAAAACCCCAGTATCTCTGCAAAACACTCTGTCTTTAAACACTGCTCCAGGCTTTGAAGAGCTGTTGGTCTTGTGGTGATGAGTAAGGAGGACTCTGAAAGGAGAGTCTTCTCCAATACGCTGCTCAGAATAATTTCCATGGGCTTCTTTTCCTCAGCACTTGAGCATAAATTACATTTTGGTTGTTCCAAGGAAAACCTCATTTCATCAAAGCCATCAACGATGAACAGAAGCTTCTGGGGATTAGCCAGGATGTCTCTAAGTGGTGCCTGTCAATCAGGACAGCAATCTGACATCAAGTCACCCAGACTCAGCATGTCCTCCTGCTAGGAAAGGTTGATCTCTACAGCTTATGTAGAAAGCATAGTCAAACTGCGCATAAAGGGCTCTGTTTGCCCAGTCTAACATGATCTTTCTTGATGTCACCGTCTTTCCAATCCCTGCAGCTCCCACTAGCACAAAGATCTGTGGTATTTGCCCTCTTTTATCAGGCTGAAAAAGAGTTTCCACAGTGATGGTAGGGTCAGCACCTTCCCTACTGGTCTCCTCATGTCTCATGTCAAGAACACAGGACCTTGTGTTCTTGTTCAGTTCTGTTCTGAGTCTTTGCAACCTTCATCAGCTTGGCATATCTGCTGCTTAGAGACATGTTCCCAGCCTGGCGAGTGTTCACCTCTCTAGAAGTGCAGAACTCTCTTGCTGCATGGTCTCTGTACTTCTGCCTGTAATCTACACCAATGAGAAACATGAGCACCACCTTCTAATAAAGGCAAACTTCGCATTAGCCTCTCAAAATTATTCCCACAACACATTCCCAGTATGCAGCACTTGTTCTACACAACGGTTTTAGATTTCCAAAGACCTTTACAATGGCTTGCACTGAGTAACCACCTGAGCAATTCTATCTACCTCTTATTTAGGGAAGGTGGGGGGAACCAGCTCCTCCTCACACGGCTCCATTAAGTTTAACCAAGTAGGGCAGAAGGAACCCAATGGAGGAAGAACACATTCGTGGGAAAGACTGGTGAGTATTTACTTGGAAAACAGTTGCTAAGCATGCTCCTCTTTCCGTAAAGCACCCTGGCTTCTCTACCAAAGCAGGAGAGGACTTACACCTTCGTTTCTCAAATGGAAGACACATGGTTAATGGTGTGTCCCCTGGCCCAAATCAGACTCGGAGAGCAGAGCTCCAGCCAACCTCCACTGCAATAAGCGGGTGATACTGTCGGTTGCTTAGAGAACACCCACTGAATCACCTCTCTTCTTCAAACTCTGACAGAAAAGGAGGATCTGATGTGTCCCTTGTATTCCCTGCGTGCACAGATGGCTCTGCACCGTTATCTCCTGGCTGAGATAGCTGCGTGTAGCATAGTAGCTTCTGCTGAAATGTCACATACCGTCAGCTGATGTTCCGGGACTGGGAGCTGAAACTGCAAAATGAACATGAGTATTACCATAGCGGTGTGGCAGAGTCCCAGAGACAACACTCAGTGGCAGCGGATCCCTCATGAGCCTGCCCAAAATCCTAGCAGATAAGGCAGAGTTCTGCTACTGGTAGTGCCACACGAGCACTGTGAACGTTCCCTGTCCTCTGCAAATCAACCTGCCTTGACATTGGGAAGGAGCCCCCTCTCCTCCCGGGGAGCCCCAGGTCCCACAGGGGGACATTCTTCCGTCCCAGAGCAGAACAAATTACCTGAGCTGCGGGCCACAACCCACCCCACCTCATCAAGAGGGCACATAGAGCCCCAGAGCAATCATGGCAGCAGTCCCCAAAATGGGCAAGGGTGGCATTGGCAGGAGGGGGCCCTGCAGCTTTCCCCCCAGCAAGGAGAGCACTGGCCTCCTCTCCTTCTCCCCTTGCCCTAGGACTTGAAATCTGCTCTCAGCCTTTTGAGGAGGAGCGAGCTTCATGCTTTTTCCAGGGAGCAGGCAGAGAAAAAGAAAGAAAAGCTGTCAGTAACCTCCTGCTTCCTCACCTTCTTCTTCCTTCTGTCTCAGGTGAGCTACCATGTCTCCCTTCCAGCACATGGACGGCCACCTTCATCCACTGCAACCTCTGATCCGCAGCACTTGTGCACGCCCTCAACTGCGTCATCAGTGTGGGTTGGGTCTCAAAACACCAGAGGGTGAAGGGTTAAGGCAAATACCCCGAACCCACAGACCTAGCAGGGCAATTGTCACTTGCCTGGCACATAAATATTTCTTGAGAGACGTATGCAGCCATCTGGCCAACCCTGGATAAGCTCAGACCAACAAAAAAGAAAATAAAGAAAAAGAAGGAAGAAAAAACTCTTCTGTCAAGGAAGGAGTAAAAAAGTGCAAAAAGGGAAGTGGTTTGGGGAAATCAGTTCCAATGGTCTGTATCCCCCCAACCACATGTGCTGGGTGTGTGTGTGTGTATTCACTAGCAAACTTCAGGAGCAGGGGGGCCTCGGGTCCGGGCTGGGGTCTCAGGTGGGCAGGAGTCGGTGCTGGTAGCTGGGGGGACCTGTGGGTGTTGGGTGCCCGTGGGACGGGGGTGCGAATGCTGCCTGTGTGGAGCAGCAGCACCGAGCTGGACCCATGGGTAGGTCAGGGACCCATGGGGTGGGTTAGAGGGCTGGGGTCCGGGCAGGGGTCCCGGGTGGCAGAGGCACCGTGCTGGTGCTCAGGGTCCCGAGCGTGCCCGTGTGCCTGCAGGAGCGACCGTCTGCTGGTGCTGGCCCCGGAGGAGGAGGGGACATGGCTGCAGGTGCTGGTGTGTGATGGGGGTCCTGTGTGCGGGTGCTGCTGGCGGCAGTGTCTTGGCTGTGTCAGGCTGTGTGACCAGCCATGTCTGTGTCCTCTCTGTGTCCTGTGTCCGTGTGTGTCTCTGGGAGACGTGCTCAGCTTCGCCGCTGGTTGAAGCAGCAAAGGGGAAAGCAGCAGCCCTGTCCCTTGTCCTGGGCAGAGACCCTGGGTCCCTTGGCACTGGGACGACCAGGCTACAGTGGCCAGGCAGGAGGCGGCCACTCCTGACATCCCTTAACAGTTTCACAGTTGGCAGGATCTGGTCCAGCCGTGAGCATTCCCGAGATTACTTCGTTACTTGTCTACAATGATTATGTGATGGGGGACTGATCCCTTGCTAATGTGCCCGCAATGATATACTTGTAACCAAACTGTTAGAAGGTTTCTCCCTTTGTAGAGCACTCTCAGCATCTTCCACAGAGGGACGACATCGGCACTGCGAGGAGCTGCAGGGGCTTCAGCCAGGCAGCTCCGTAGCACTCTCCTGCCCGACGGCCTGGAAGCTGCAGAGACTTGATTTTACACTGTTTGAGGGCTTGGGGACTTTTGTTCTTTTCTAGGCAACAGACAAGTCAAGCTGCTGAACTACAGCTTTTTAATGATGAAGGAAGAACAGTAATGTTTATTGAGAGCTTGCTCGCCATCATGTTATTGATAAATAGGTAGATAAACAGGGTACAAACAGGCAAATTTAACCTGCAGCCAGGCAATATGTAAAAGTATTGCTCAATATTTGCAGCGCGATTACCGGGATCTGGGGAGAAATCAAACACATAAGTTAAATGCTGTGAGTTTGTTTTATAGCCTCGGTGCTGTGATGGCCATGTCACAGTGAGCAGGAGGGCAGTTGTGCCTGTGTCCCCATGGTGTCACAGTGAGCAGGAGGGCACCAGTGGCTTGTGTCCCCGTGGTGTCGCAGCAGGCAGGAAGGCAGTGGTGGTTGTGTCCTGTTCATGTCACAGCAGGCAGGAGGGCAGAGGTGGCTGCATCTCCATGGTGTCACAGCAGGCAGGAGGGCAGCAATGTTTGCGTCCCCGTGGTGTCGCAGCAGGCAGGTGGGCAGTGGTGGCTGTGTCCCTGTGGTGTCACAGCAGGCAGAAGGGCAGTGGTGGCTCTGTCCCCGTGGTGTCACAGCAGGCAGGAGGGCAGTGGTGGCTGTGTCCCCGTGGTGTCACAGTGGGCAGGAGGGCAGCGGTGGCTCTGCGCTGAGGGAGGGGTGGCCCCCGCATCCTGGGACTGGGGTCCCATGCTGGAGACTCACTTCATTCTGCCCCCCCTCAGAGCCAATGGAGCAGCACCCAGAGGAGATACCCCCGTGCTCATGGACAGGGTTTTGGGAGCGCTCACCATTGTCCGTGGCTGCACCCACCATGAAGATAAAGCCCTCAACGCCAAGGAGGAGGGTGAAAACTGAGCAAGCCCCCAACATGGGGGCATCACTGGATGTTGGGGTGCTCTGCATGCATCTGTGAGTAGTGGCAGAGGGAGCCAGGAGCCCCTTTGGCCACAGGGAAGGGTCTGTCCTCCCCTTACCCATGGGCCTGGGGTCGAGGTGAGTGGCTGCCTGGGAGCATGAGGGTGACAGGACAAAAGGGCCCAGGAGTGGAGAGGAGAAGGCAAGGGCAGGATGGGGAGGGGGCTTCTGGGGTCAAGAAAGGAGCTCTGATCTTTGGGTCAGTGGAGCACTGTTAGGAGCCAAGCAGAGCCCAAAGCTGAGCCTCTTTCACCCTTCCAGTTCTCTCCCCCATCCCACTGGGGAGGGAGTGAGTGTGTGGCTGCATGGTGCTTAGCTGCTTACCAGAGTTAAAGTATGACAGGCTCCAATTCAATTCCAGCCCCTCCTCAAGCTCTTACTCTCCTCTGGCCCATGCTCAGACACCAACTCGGCTATCGGCCCTGCTCAACCTTCAACTCAAATGCAGCCCCTGCTCAAGCTCTTACTCAGCTCCAGCCCATGCTCTGGCCCCTTCTTGGGCTTCGACATCTCTACTGGTTCATGATGCCACTCAACTGAAGTCCCTCCTTGGGCTCCCACAAGCTGCTGCCACTCCTTGCTGTGCACTCAGCTCTGTAGTCCTTGGGCTCCAACTCTGTGCCAGCCTCTGCTCTGGCTGCTACAACCTTCAGCCCCTATTTGGTCAGCCACTGGTCTTTGATCTGTCTCAGACAGTACTCATTCAAGATTGTTACCAGAGTTTAGGGGCTGGAGCAAAGCTGGTGAAATGTCCAGAGACAAGTGGATGCCACAACAGATGCCAGCTCTGAATGGCCATCAAAGCAGGAACTGGAGCTAAGGAGGTAATAGCTCCCCAAGGAAGATGCAGAGACAATTACCTGCTCTATCTCTTGTATTTAGAGCAGGTGCAGTAGTGCTGTGGATGCCTAAACAGGGGCCAGAGACAAGCTGGAGCCCCAGCAGGGGCGAGAGCTGAGTAGGGGCTTGAACAGGGTCTGGAGCTTAGTTGGAGACCAGTAGGTTCCAGATCCAAGTAGCCTACTTGGACAGATACTTGGCTCTTCGTCCTACTGCAGGTGCTTCTCAAATCAAGACCCTGTTCAAGACATTGCACCCATTTTCAAAAAGGGCAAGAAGGAGCAGCCGTGGAATGACAGGCTGGTCAGCCTTATCTCAGCCCCTTGGAAGCTGATGGAGCAAAACCATTTGTTTGATTCCTTTGCCTACATCCAGCAGCCGTTAGCGTCCAAGATGCCCTGGGGTAGCTGAAGTATCAGTATGCTGCTTGGAAACCTGACCCAGCACCTATGGGAGCTCTTCTGAAGCATTAGCTGGTCACCAGTTAAAGTATTTCCAAACACCTCATTTGAGACAACTTCCTTCTCTCCATTAAAGCAAAGTCTAGACTAGTTGATTAGAGATGGATATCTGCACTGAGGTATCTGGTGTTTGAGGAGACCTGTCTCCTCCCTTTCTTCACCAAAAATGGAGTCCCATATCATTAAGCCAACGGGAGTGTGCAAATCTGGCCACACAAAACTGATGTTTCACTGAAGTTGGTCGCCCTGCTTCCCAGTATCAGGTAAAAGATACTGTGAAGAACCCAGCTGGCTGACTCACTCTTTAGTGAGTTGTGGAATGCACACTGCTGGGACGGGAGCGTTTTTAGGGCACAGGTCTCTGCAAGAAGCAAAATGCTCTTTTTTTTAATGATGCAGTCCTGACTATAACAGAAATGTTTTGAAAATGTCAAGAAAAATGAAAAAATCAAGAAGGATAAGGGGTTGGGGCTTTGAGCAACAGAGAAGAGCCAGGAACTGCTGGTGTATTTGGAACCAACAGGGAAACACCTGTGAAATGCCTCAAAGGAATTAGGGTGTGTTCCTCTAAAAAGGTGTCATCGTCAATAGGCCAGCAGAAGTGCCTCTGTAGGCACCCTGCACACAGCCCGGATAACAAGCAGGAGAATCTGGAAGCCACCGTGCATCTAAAAAGCTACAATCTAATCAGTGAAACATGGTGGGATGAATCACACGACTGGAGCATTGCAAATTATTCAGAAGTGACAGTCAAGATAGGGTGGGTTGGGGGCATTACCCTCTTTGTAAAAAATGGATTGACTGCCCAGAGCTGCCAGAGAAAAGAACGAGGAACAGGTTGAGAGCTTCTGGGTAAAAACTAGGGACCAAGATAACAAAGGAAACCTCGTGGTTGGTGTTTACTACAGGTCCCCTGACTAGGAGAAACCTGTAGATGAAGCATTCTTCAACTACAGGAAGCATCACGCTTGCAGGCTCTGATCCTGCTGGGGGACTCCACTCATCCTGACATCTGCTGGAAAAGCAGCACAGAAGATATAAGCAGTCTTGAAGAGAGTTGAAGATAATTTCTTGATCTAGATGACAGACAGTCCCATCAGAGCAGAAGCATTACCGGACCTGTTGCTTACCAACAAAGATGAACTAATTAGAGATGTCAAGACTGGTGGCAGCCTGGACTGCAGTGATCAAACCCTGGTGGAATTCACAGTCTTGAGGGATATGGGCTTGGTGAAGAGTAGAGTCAGGACCCTGAATTTTAAGACAGCAGATGGGACCCCCTGGGAAACTGCCCTCAGGGACAAAGGAAGTGAACAGCCACTGGCAGCTCTTGAAGGACATTTTTCAGAGCACAAGAGCTCCCCCCGGTGCCCAGCCCGTGGCCAGCACTGCTTCTGTCGTGCTCTGGGGTCTGCCAGGGTCTGGACTGGGAGAGGAACCAGGCAGGATTGACTATTCACCTAATACAGGCACTGAAGCCCAGAAGGAGAATGAAGCTGATCACATCTCAAAGAACAGACCTCACCTGCTCTGTGATCAATGGCCAGGTCTGGAAATGGCTGATATAAGGGCTTGGGTTTGGAAGGAGCGTCCGGGGCAGTCTCTTTGCCTGTTCAAACAACAAGAAGCTGGGCTGGATCTTTGAAGTCAGGGATCATGTTTGAGGACCCCTATGGGTATGACAATGCTCTACAGGGCCCCAGAACCTCCTCCACATGCTCCCTTCTCCTGTGGGGCTCCCAGATGCTGCCAGCCCTGCAAAGGGTTCAGGAGAGGACTTGTCCTCCCTGTGGCCTGGCTGAGGAACTTCGTCCCAGCAGTGTCATTGGTTATTTTACACCTCTATCTCCTATGGAAAAAGTGCTGGGAGCAACGGCGATTGGAAGGGTTGAGGTCATCCACTTCGGGCCTAAGCAGGCTGACCTGTGCAGCAGAGGAAAGATTAAAAAGTTCTCAGGGAGGTTTTAGAGTTAGTGCTGCTATCGCTAATAACAGTAATGGTGGAATGTACATCTTCTTCATTAGATAACCAAAGTTATCTAATTTTAGTCTTGTCAGCCATTCTTACCTTAAAAATAATAAATAAATAAATAAATGCTGTAACTTCAATATTTAGCTTCTTGCATGGGATTTTTAGAATAATGCCTTTTCTCTTGGTATTATTTGTTTGGTATCAAACAATGTCTACACCTGACAGCATTTCTCTCAGAATTGCCAGGTTTATTCTCTGAGTTGTTTGTTTTGGTTTTTTAAACATAAAAGGTGAAGCGACAGGTCCAGGTGGTGTAAAAACACAAGGGAGAGAGCCAGCCAAATCATCCTGGGGTGAGCAGGATGCCAACTGATACACAGGAGCCCAGGCCACAGCCATGTTGCTGCCGTGCTTCTACAGCCAAGAGCAGAGGGTGCTCATCACGTAGGGGCCACGGCTGGGCAGCTGGGAGGGGAGACCCTTCAGTAGGTGTTAGATATTTGTAAGGGTTTGGGATTCAGCCTCCCTAACTATAAGGCCTGGACTAAGTCACTCAAAGTGAATAATTTACATTTACGTGGTTATTTCTCAAAGACACCATGTGTGGTTCACTGTTTCTTTGTCTTGGCTAACAAGTTTTGTCACTTTTGCTCTTCTTATTCTCTGTGGCTTGTGAAGAGCCCACTCTGGTCCAGGGGAAAAGTATGTGGAGGAAGAAGCGGCGGAGAGGAACTGTTATGGACTGACTGAAACCCTCCATTCCCCATCCCACTGCGCTGCTCAGCAGGGAGGAAGTAGAGGAGTCTGGAATGAAGAGTGAGGTTGTGTCTTGGGAAAAGAAAGGGGTGGGGACAAGGTGTTTTAGTTTTCTCTTTGTTTCTCACCACCCAACTCTATTTCTGTGGGCAACAAATTAAATTAATTTTCACCAAGTCAATTCTATTTTGCCCATGATGATAACTGGCAAGTAATCTCCCTTTTAACTCCACCCATAAGATCTTTTCCGTCTTATTTTCTTGTCCTGTTTGAGGAGGGATAGTGAGAGAGCAGCTAGGTTAGTGTCTGGCAGCTGGCCAGGGTCAACCAAATACAGGCTGCCACTGGCTGCACTAGAACATGATTCCTCTGCACAATTTTTGGTCTAGGACATTCTCAAGCAGATCTCACTCACCCTGAGATGTCTGCATGGCAAACTTCTCCACCTTACTTAGCCATGCCAGGCTCCTGTTCTGGCGGAAGGGTTCTTACAGGCAGCCGAACAGCCACATTTCTCTGATTGTTTCCAGACGTGTCTTCTGGAATGTCATGTCTCTGTTCCTGGAGGGCTCAGGTTTTATTGGGGCAGATCTACCAGCCCCTGCGCCTTGGAGGTATTTCAGAGACTTCCAGTGAAAGCAGAAACGCACACTGAGGTCAAATTCCTGCCAGTCTCCAGCATCCGCACTGGCTACCTCCCCTTTGACTGTAGTGTCACTTCAAAAACCTGTTTCCCGCACCTACTTTTATTCACACCCCCTATATTTAGGAGGACCCCACATCGAAGCAGGTGGATGTGCCCTGAAGGAAGCTGCAGTCTGTGGAGAACCCACGCTGGAGTAGGCTCCTGGTAGGTCTTGTGACCCCATGGGGGACCCACGCTGGAGCAGTTCATGAAGAACTGCAGCCTGTGGGAAGGACCCACATTGGAGAAAGTCATGAAGGACTGTCTCCCATGGGTGGGACCCCACGCTGGAGCAGGGGAAGAGTGTGAGGAGGAAGGAGCAGCAGAGATTGTGTTATAAAGGAAGGAGCAGCAGATGAAGTGTCATAAACTGATGGCAACCCCATTCCCCATCCCCCTGCACTGGGAAGGAGGTAGAGAAGTCAGGAGTGAAGTTGAGCCTGGGAAGAAGGGAGGGATAGGGGGAAAGTGTTTTTAGATTTCTTATTTCTCATTATCCTGCTCTGTTTAATTAGCAATACATTAAATTAATTTCCCCAAGTCAAGTTTTTTCAGCCCATGAGGGTAATTGGTGAGTGATCTCCCTGTCCTTAACTTAACTGAGGAGCTTTTTGTCATATTTTCTCCTCCTGTCCTGTGGAGGAGGGAGAGCGATAGGGTGGCTTGGTGGGCACCTGGGGGCAAACCAGTCAGTCCACCACAATAGAAATGACAAATAGTGTTGTTTTCTTGTAAGAAAGCTCTATAATAGCTTGAATGACTCAAAGAGAGACACTCTCTTCTGTGGACAGTGTCTGCTCAGCGTGCTGCACGTGAGTTGGAGTCATGTTTGATACTGCACCACTCCAGGTTCCCAGCACCTGAAGGGATGTAAGATTATCTGTGTTCTTTTATTCTTCTGATAGCTCTGAGAAATAGGATTGTGAATGACACCTAACAGAGTCTGGGTGCCTTTGTTACTGGGATCACAATGAATCCTCACCTCCTGCTGGAAATGCTCAAGGCTAAGCCTGGCAGGGACCTGGACAACCAAATCTCTGTTCATGCTTACAACAGTGTGCTGGGACAGAGGATCTCCAGAGGCCCCATTCCAGCGGGAACTCATTTATGAGCCATTGTTTGTCTTGGTATTGTAGGAGGTTTGGAAGTCACTCGTTCAGGCCAAATCCTCAGTCCAAATCCAAGATGGGACGATGGGCGAACCCAAGAAAAGCAACTTGAGGTGCTGAGGATCATCTTTGCAAAGATAGCTACAGAAGAAGCACCTCTTCTCCTCAGCTTTGGTGGAAGGATCCCCATGGAGGTGTCAACCATGCTCGAGTGCCTTAGTGGGCTGGTTTTGGCTGGGATAGACTTAATTTTCTTGACAGTAGCTATTATGGGGCCATGTTTTGTATTTGTGCTGAAAACGGTGTTGATAATACAGGGATGTTTTCACTCATGTGTAAGCTGAGCACTGCTTACAGAGAGTCAAGGCCTTTTCAGCTTCTTATACTGCCCTGCCAGCGAGGAGCCTGGGAGTGCACAAGAAGACAGGACAGGACACAGCTGGGACAGCTGACCAGCCTACCCCAACTGATCAAAGAGATATTCCCTGCCATGTGATGTCATGCTCAGCCTATAAAGCTGGGGTAAGGAGAAGGAAGCGGGGGTGTATGGAGTTAACGGCATTTGTCTTCCCAAGTAACCGTTGCATGTGATGGAGCTCTGCTTTCTTGAAGATGGCTGAACACCTGCCTGCCAATGGGAAGTAGTGAATGAATTTCTTGGTTTGCTTTGCTTGCATGTGTGGCTTTTGTTTTACCTATGGAGCTATCTTTATCTCAATCCATAAGTTTTCTCATTTTCACTCTTTGGACTCTCTCCCCCATGCCACTGAGGTGCGTGTGAGCGAGCGGATGTGTAGTGCTTAGATGATGGCTGGGGTTAAACCACAAAGCTTTTGCTTTCCTTGCAAATCTGGCTGGTGGCCATGACTGTGGATGTGCTGCCTTCTGTGCTTACTGGGGCTGCTCAGAGCCACTGTTCCACCATCCTGCCCTCTTGGGCTGCTCTTCTCATCTGTTGGAACCGTCAGGCTCCTTGGAAGTCATGGTGATGCATTCAGAGAGACAAGATGGACAGAGACTAAAATCTCTTGCTCACTGAGGGTGAACCTGTAATTCAAGGGAAAGTTGTTCTTCCCTCTAGACAGGGTATCTTCTCCTTGCAGTCCAGGGAGCAAGCATACAGGGAGCCACAAGTGGACATGTTTTCAAGAGTTTCCAGAAAAGTCTTGTGAGAGCCTCATATTACCTGGAGAATACAGAAGCACGGGTACACCTCTGACCATAAAGTTGAGTGAACTCAATCCCTCCTGTTCACAGAATCATAGAATGGTTCGGGTTAGAAGGGGCCTTAAAGATCATCTAGTTCCACCCCCCTGCCCTGGGCAGGGACGCCTCCCACTAGACCAGGTTGCTCAGAGCCCCGTCCCACCTGGCCTTGAACACCTCCAGGGATGGGGCAGCCACAGCTTCTCTGGGCAACCTGGGCTAGGGGCTTACCACCCTCACAGCAAAGAATTTCTTCCTAATCTAAGTCTCCCTTCTTTCAGTTTAAAACTGTTACCCTTCGTCCTATCGCTCCATTCCCGGATAAAGAGTCCCTCCCCATCTTTCCTGTAGGCTTCATTTAGGTACTGGAAGGCTGTTCCTGCACTTCAGGCTCCTCTCTCCAGCCATGCCCAGGAGGCTGGAAGGTTGACATTTCCTCTAGGTTGGAAGGGCAACTGGTAGGATGCCTGGACATCTGTCCTCCTTCTGGTGAGTCAAATGAGGGGACAAGGTCTGGTGATGGACAGCACTGGACCAAGAAGTACAGACCAGTTGTGGTGATGGCTGCAGGGGTCAGCTGAGAGCCCAGTCAGTACTCAGTAGGTCAGTCATAATGGGACAGGTTTGAGGTGGGTTGTGAAAGGCAAGTCAGGAGGTTGGGATCAGGGCCAAGTCAGTGAGGAATGAGACCAGGTGGGACCGTACCTGCAAGAGGGAAAGGGCAAGGGGAAAACCTGAGCTGAAAAGCAAGTGTCTGAGTGTGGATTGGCCTCTCTATGGGACCTCTCTATGGGGCTGGCCCTGGGCCCACACAACCCACTGCCCCCAGGTGGGACAAAGGCATCTGCCTCAGGGCCCTTTGCAGTCTGGACTCTATGGGGCACCAGCTGAGTAAAGGAGGCCCTTTCAGGGATTTTTTTCATGCTTCTTCCTTAATGGAAAGTGTCCAACAGCTTGGGGTGAGAGGACCTCATTTCCCATGTTCAGTTATTCCCTGTGCTGAGAGGTTGAAAAAAGAAATCTCAGTTCCAGAAATATCCTTAAGTGAAAATATGTCATGCCATGTTTGGGGAGCAGAGAGGTCCAGCTTCTAAGGGATGGAGAACTGTGAACCCAGCACAGGAGCACAGCCACCAGGGCAGGGATCTACCTAGCAAGAGGACTGGGGCAGGCCTGGAGATGGTGGCCTGGGTCAACTGGGAGTCCAGATCATCAGATGGCTTTGTGGTGATGCGGCAGGATCAAGATCAAGACAGGAGCACAGATGAGCAAATCAGGATTAGATTCAATGAGGGTAATGAGGGTCAGAGAGAGGCCAGTACTCAACAGGCAGGTCCACAGGGACAAGGCAGGTCCCAGGTCCTGTTATTGCCCTTGGGGCCCTGACATCAGCAGGACTGGGAGCAGCTCTGTGGAAAGGCCCTTGGTGCTGTGGTGCACAGCAAGGTGGCTGTTAGCCATTTGTGTGCTCAAGCAGCGAGGAGTGCACACAGCACTGAGGGCTGCATGAAGAGGAACATGGCCTGGAGGTGACGAGACATGATCTTTGTTCTCCAGTCAGCACCTCAGAGAACATAACATCCCTTCATCCTATCACGCTCCAGGCCCTTGTGCCTCAGGGAGAGGTTCAGAGGCCCTCTTCCAACAGGGAACAGAGCCTGTCACCTGAGGAGGACTCAACCCATCCAACAGGGCAAGTCTCTGTGGCTGGAGAAAATGCTCCTGGCTCTGGCTCTGCCTCTTCCTCCCTACTGGCCACTGGAGCAAGCTGGAGGGACCAGCTCAGGCCACCAGGGCTGTATTAGTCTAAAAGTCAATGACAGCGCAGTCATCTGTGAGGAGAGGAGCTGAATACCATTTCTGGGATCCCATCATGTCTTGTGTTCCCGATAACCAAGTTCAGACATGCCCATGCTCACTGCTCTGCCTCACTTTCCCTTTTTGAAAGAGCAGGTTTCAAGTCTACCCTAGAGGTTTTAGGGGAGCTCAGCCCTTTCTTGAGATGTTTATTAAGAGTAATCCTTAGGGAGAGCTGAGACACAGAGAAAAAAAACATGTGGGAGACTGAACACTGCTCTAAACCCCAGGACACACTGGAGAACAGGAGCATTTGGGTGCTGCTGAAAAGTCACTGCAGGAGCTGCTGGGGGAAGACAGCAAGGGCAGAGACAGGGTTTTGACAGGGCTGAGACACTCTGGTTTGCAGAGAGCCCAGGGAAAGGAACAGCATGGTGGAGAAAAAGCAGAGAGTGAGACCCTGACCTCAGTCCTCATTTCCAGCCACTGTCAGCACAGAATTCACCCCTTCATGCTGAGGTAGGTGCTGAAGATGCTGAGGGTGGAAGGGTGGAATCATTCTATGATTCTATGATTCTTACATTCTAAGTAAAGTCTGGGTGTTGTTGATGAAACTGCTGGATCTTTCAAAAGAAGAAACTTGTAAGGGGAGAACAGGGTCCTGTCCTTTCCTGCATGTCTTCCAACCCCAGCCCCCTCCTTCCCCCAGAGACCCTGAGTCCAGGCACCATGGACCAGAGAAGCTTGGGAGGAGCTGGTGGTGCTGGGTTACAGCTGGGCTGGGGTGTGTTTGACCATCCCTGGGCACTCATTGCCTTGGCTGGGATGGAAGACGTGTCTGGGCAGGGTGTTTTCAGCCTGTGACTGTCACACTGCCTGTGACCTTCATTTTGCCACACAAATTGCTGCTTTGTTTCTGTTTTTTTTTTACTTTTTGTCTGATTGTATGATGATCATGTAGGTTTTGATCTACAGTGGTCATGTTTCTCACTTCTAGTCTGTGAGGAGGGCTGGAGACATTAGTGACTCTGCAGTGACTCTAGTAACCTCTCCTAATGGTGTCTGTCATCATCACCTGCAGAAGCAATTCATCCAGACCAGGAGATGGGATTTCAAGGGATCCCTCTTCCAGGGAGTGCTGAGCAGAAGGATGTTTCTCAGGCATGGACTTCCCCTGGCTGCACTCTCAGGCATGTTCTGTGCACTTTTACACGCCCCCGACCCTGCTCTTGTGCCACCTCACCCCCAGGCACCCTGGGGACACCCTTGCCAGTGCTCAGCAATGCTGGGCAGTGAGCCCTGTGAGCACAGATGGCTGGGATGACCTCATGAGGTCCTGCTACTGGTCTGGGATGTGTAGGGAGGCAGCCCCAAAGCCCTCAGGAACCACCAACGAAGAGGGAAAGACATGACTGAAATGATCCTCCCTGTCCCTTTCCCTTCCTTCCTGCACAGTCTCTCCTGTTTCCCGATTCTCTCAGTTATGGTTTTCCTCCTGTTTAGTTTTTCAACTTCTGTACCAGTTTTTCCTCCATGGTTTGATACACAAAGTGATTTTAGGCATCCTCTCAGAGAGTCCCACAGCATCGACAGCCCCACCCTGCTGTTTCTCCAAGGCAGGAATTCCAGACTCAGTTTGCCAGTGGAAGTGATTGTTCTGGGTCAGTGTGGGAAGTAAGTGGCTTTGGGGGGACTCCTACATGAAGTGCTGGGACCACTTGCTTTGTGCAGCGTCCATCCTCTTCTTCGGAGGGAGAAGGGTCTCTGGTGTCGCATAGTTCACACAAAGGACTTTCAGAGTGAAAGGAGTGTGTTATATCCAATACCTTTCTCTCTCCTGAGAGCAGAAGGACCTCTGTCCTTGATACCTAAACTGGGTCTTCCTGGGAGCAAATTTGGGCACACGAAGGAAAGCTCTCTCAGAGAGACCAAGTGCACGTTTTGGTTTTGTTCTGTAGTGAGAAACATGCAGCTCTACAGGGCAGCTCAACTCCTTGGTATGAGGAGGTCTCTGGAAGAAACGGTTTCGCTGCTGTCTCTAGGCACAGAGTCCACAGAGTCAATGTGAAGAGATTTCTTTTAAAAAATCTTTTTAAAAGTAAAGACAGAAATACACATTCCTTCTTGGTGCTCCTCTTCTTGGGAACTGCAGAAATAAAAGAGAAACACCACAGCATGGATGGAGGGCAATGGGTCAATGGGACACCACCAGTGGAGTTCCTGCTGCTGGGAATGAGTGATGATCCCTCTCTCCAGACACTGCCCTTCATCCTTTCACTTGTCATCTACACTGTGACTGTCTTTGGGAACATCCTCATTGTTGTGCTGGTGATGGCAGATCAGCATCTGCGCACCCCCATGTACTTCTTCCTGGACAATCTGTCCTCCTTGGAGATCTGCTACAGCTCCACCATCTTGTCCCGGCTGCTGGCCAGCTTCCTGACTGGGGACAAGACCATCTCTGCTCATGGCTGTATGGCTCAGTTCTACTTTTTTTCCAGTTCTGCTGGTACTGAGTGTTACCTGCTGGCAGCCATGCCCTATGATCGGTACTTGGCCATCTGCCAGCCCTTACTCTATGCAAGCCACATGACCTGGAAGGTGAGTCTCCAGTTGGCAGCTGCGTCTTGGCTGGGGGGATTGCTGCTATTTGCGGTACTCATCTTCCTCTTATTTCAGTTGAAGTTCTACAGCCCCAAGGCAATTGACCACTTCTGTGATTTTACTCTGTTGATGGAGCTCTCCTGCAGTGACACCAACGTGCTTACAGGGGCCGCTTTAATCTTTGTCTTCTTGGATGCAGTATTCCCTTTTCTGTTCACACTGGCCTCCTATGTGTTTATCATAGCTGCCATCCTGAGGATCCCGTCCCATCAGGGCAGGCAAAAAGCCTTCTCCACCTGTTCCTCTCACCTTACTGTCGTCACTCTCTTCTATGGCACTCTCATCATTGTCTACATGCTGCCCAGGACAACTCCACCGAGGCAGCTCAACAAAGTATTCTCCTTTTTCTACACTGTCCTCACACCCCTGATTAACGCCCTCATCTCCAGTTTGAGGAACAGGGAGGTCAGGGAGGCCCTCTGGAAGGTGCTCAGGAAAGCAAAGGCCTGCACCCAGAACTCCTGGCGAGGGTGACAGTAGGAACAAACCACTTGCAAGTCTTTCACAAGGGCAAGTGCTGAATACTGGGTGCACCTCCAGAAGTGTGTGCCACTGCGCCTACTTGAAACTAGCGCAGGGATGAAAGAGGAGAGTTCTCATAAATAAATACTCTTGTAGAGGACAGACTGTGAAAAATGCAATGGGTTGGCCTTTCCCTTCATGATAAATGGTTTGGTGACCTTATTTGTGTGAACTTCTTAAATGACAGTTCTCCTTTACTGAGAAAGTAGAAGACCAAATTTGGGACAACATCCGAGTATCATCCAGACAAGCATGAGGGCATATCATTCCCTCCTCTGTTCCCTGAGGGGTCAACAAGCCCCTGCCCCAGCTGTACTCCTCTGGCTCCAGCTGTACCTTTGTTCTTTTCTCTTCACTTTTCTGGTAGGGAAATAGGGACAGCCTGATCCTAGCTTCTTCACCTTGAAGGATCAGGCTTTCCTTCTCAGCCATATTTCTCCACTGGAAAGCCCTGATTCAGCCTTCCTCCAGAGCCCAGGGACAGGAGTGGGCTTGGGGTCTGCATTCCCACAGATCTTGATTGCTTCAGTCCCCTTTGGGATGGGAGCCTTTGCCACCAGCACACACAGCTGACTCCTCTTCAGCTTCCTCACCAAGAGCCCTGTGGCCTCTTCTGCAAAGCTGTTCTCTGATCACTTGGCCCCTAGCTGACGCTTTGCACGGGGCTTTTGGGTTTACTGCACCCCAATGTGCAGGACTCTGCCCCTGCCTTGGCTGGATTTCAGGATGCTCCTGAAAGTCCCATTCTGCAGCATGTCATATAATAGAATCATATAATCATTTTGGTTGGAAGAGACCTTTAAGATCATCAAGTCCAACCACTAACCTAGCACTGCCAAGTTACCCCTAAACCATGTCCCTTAGCACTACATTTACATGTCTTTTAAATACTTCCAGGGATGGCGACTCAACCACTTCCCTGGGCAGCCTGTTCCAATGTTTGATAACCCTTTCAGTGAAGACATTTTTCCTTATATCCAGTCTAAACCTCCCCTGGTGCAACTTGAGACTGTTCCCTCTTGTCCTATCGCCTGTTACTGACCAACCCCCACCTCGCGACAACCTCCTTTCAGGTCGATGTAGAGAGCAGTAAGGTCTCTCCTCAGGCTCTTTTTCTCCAGGCTGAACAACCCAAGTTGGCTCAGATGCTTTTCAGAAGACTTGTGCTCTAGACCCCTCACCAGCTTCGTTGCCCTTCTTTGGATACGCTCCAGCACCTCAATGTCTTTCTTGTGGTGAGGCGCCCAAAACTGCACACAATATTTGAGGCGCGGCCTCACCAGTGCCGAGTCCAGGGGGACCATCACTGCCCTAGTCCTGCTGGCCACACTATTTCTAATACAAGTCAAGATGCAATTGGCCACCTTGGCCACCTGGACACACTGCTGGCTTATATTCATCCAACTGTCAACCAACACCCGCAGGTCCTTTTCCACCGGGCAGCTCTCCAGCCACTCTGCCCCTGGCCTGAGGCGTTCATGGGGTTGGTGTGACCCAAGTGCAGGACCCGGCACTTGGCCTTGTTGAACCTCATACCATTGCCTGGGTCCATCGATCCAGGAAGGCTGTAGAGCCTTCCTACCTCAAGCAGATCAACATCCCTCCCAACTTGGTGTCGTCTGCAAACTTACTGAGGGTGCACTGAATCCCCTTGTCCAGACTGTTGATAACGATATTAAAGAGAACCGGCCCCAATACTGAGCCCTGGGGAACACCACTTATGACCAGCTGCCAACTGGATTTAACCCTGTTCACTACAACTCTGGGCCATCCAGCCAGTTTTTCACCCAGTGAAGTGTACTCACATCCAAGCCACGGTCAGCCAGTTTCTCCAGGAGAATGCTGTGGTAAATGGTGTCAAAGGCTTTACTAAGGACTAGGCAGACAACATCCACAGCCTGTCCATCATTCACTAAGTGGGTCACCTTATCATAGAAGGAGATCAGGTTTGTCAAGCAAGACTTGCCTTTCGTAAACCCATGCTGACTGCGCCTGAGCAGCTGGTTGTCCTGTACGCGTCACGTGATGGCACTGAAGATGATCTGCTCCATGACCTTCCCCACCACCAAGGTCAGACTGACAGGCCTGTAATTCACCGGATCCTTCTTGCAGTCCTTCTTGTAGATGGGCGTCACATTTGCTAAACTCCAATCAACTGGGACCTCCCCGGTTAGCCGGGACTGCTGATAAATGATGGAAAGTGGCTTCGTGAGCACATTCACCAACTCCCTCAGTTGGATCCTCCCTTAGGTGGATCCCATCCGGCTTCATAGAAATTTCAAGATGCCCCTCAATAGCAACCTGGCTTCCAGAGTCTCAAGCAGCAGTTAACAGAGACCAGAGCTCTTGGGTCAGTGGTGGATGGGCACTGAAGGATCTTCCTTTGGTTTAACTTGGGAGAGGCTCAAGAAAGGCCCTATCACAAAGGGATAAAATGATCCTTGGTCTCCTGTAAAGAGCAAACTCCTTGTGGGATATTGAATGGGGTTTGTGGGAATGTATGAAGAGGACTGTAGGAACACACAAAGGTTATGCTAGGTTGTTCAGAAGGGCCAAAGGCAGGGATCTGGAGGGATCCAGGTCACTGTCCTGGTTTGAGGTGAACCAATTTTCTGTTCATTAATTTTACCTTTTAGCTAAGCCTTATGGAGACACTGTTCATTCTCAGAGCGATAAGACCAAGGGATGGTACGCAGAGAGGCTCTTGCTTATACTTACCACTATAACAACCAAGGCCAGATAACTTTTGTTATTTGCCCCATTGGAGGGACAAAAGTGGGAAAGCATAAAGGGGTCGCACCCACAGTGAGGAGAGTTCAGGATAGGTGACCCAAAAGTAACCAAGAGGGTATTCCATCCCATCTGCCCCATGCTCAGAATAAAAGCTGAGGGATCAATGGGTCAGCCTCTTTCTTCAATGGCTGGCGTCCGAGGAGGACTCTGTCTGTTCATCTGCCTTTGATCCCAATCTGTGCCTTCCTGAATCCAGATCCAGAATCCAGTTCCCATCCATTGCTGAGTCCAGTCTGGGACTTTCCCAATGCCTGCTGGTAACGTGATCATCATCCTGGGAGCTTACTACAGTTTTGTGTATATTTTATATATTTCATTCTTTTCTTTTTATTTTATAATTAATATTTCATTAAAGTAGTTCAGTTTTTTTCCTAAACTCATAAGTTTCTTTTTCTCTGTCCCTCCTCTCCTTGGAGACAGAGGTGGGGGAGAGCATCTGTCATTCATCTCGGTGGCCAGTCTGGCCCAAACCGTGACAGAGGCCCAATGTGGGGCTTGAGTGGGGCTTGACCAGAGCTCTGATAGATTGCCTGAATAGTTTGAATTCCAGCTTGCTCAGAGATTAAAACAGAAAGCTGACATCATATCATTCTTAAGCAAAATGTTGTATCACGCCTTTAGACAGCTCTGTTTGAAGTTAGTTGTTGCAACGCTGCTTAACCTGCTGAATGTGTTGCATGGTTTATTTGCTCTTTGGGTTTGAATGCGGTGGTTTAAATGTGCAATTTTGCTGTAGTTTGGAATTCAGATGTATAATATGGTTACTTGGATAATAGTTCTTCCTGCATATCTTGGGCATCAAGTGATGTATTCTATTACTAATTACACTTTCAATTTTACCTGCGGAAAGTTTACTTCGCCCTTTAATACTTACCCCAAAGTCACACCATCAGAGCTAGGGGAAACCTTTTGGGCTGTTTAAAAAATGAATGTTACTTTCATAAAATCATGATTTAGTTGTTGGTATTTCTGAATGTGTTGCAGGGGTAGTTTTTTATTAAACCAGTGCAGGAGTGAGCGTTGTGTAACATGTGCTGCTGCTACTCAAAGACAACGAGCCACTCCCTGACCTGTACTGGCACCAGCCACTCTGCCGCCTGCACTGGCACAAGCCCCTCTGCAGCCTGTACTGCCACAAGCTACTCCAGCCTCAACAACGAGCACCATCACTACTCCAGCTGCTTTAACAACAAGTACCACTGCTACTCAAACTCCATCAGAACTGGTACAAGTTGCCCCAGTGACCAGGAAGCAGAAAAGGAGGTCAGCTCATTCCCCTGCCCCTTATGAAAAAGACCAGCACAAGCCAGACAGCATGGGAGTTCTGATGAAGATCCAAGAGAGGGTCCTTCTAAAGCAAACAAAGGAAAGAGTCCTTCTAAAACAGACAAAGGAAAGATTCCTTCTAAAGCAGATCAGGGAGAAGGTCCTTCTCAGGCAGTGTCAATGCAGGAGGAGGATTCAGATGCAGAGATAATTGTTAAATCCTTCTCTATGAAGGATTTGTGAAATATGAGGAAGGACTTTAGTTGTCATGAAGGTGAGATACTTATCTGCTGGTTGCTCTGATGCTGGGACAATGGGGCTGATACCATAGACTTAGAAGGTAAAGAAGCTAGGCAGCTGGGAAACCTGGCCAGAGACGGAGCTATCAATAAAGTGACTGGGAGAAAGACAAACACTCTCAGTCTCTGGAGGCAACTGTATCAGACATAAAAGGCAGATATCCCTTCAGGGATGATATTGAATGCCATCCAAGCAAACGGACCAGCATAGAAAAAAGTAATTAAGTACCTGAGAGAACAGGCTGGGCGAAAGGTGATTTGTGGTGACAGTAATGTCTGTGGTGATGGAGCTAAATGCAGTTTTGAAAGAACTGTATATTTTTCATTCTTTTATTTTTATTATTTTCCTAAAACTTCCATTAAATTAGTTTAGTTCTTCTAAACTCGTCTCTTTCTCTCTCTTCCAAGTCTCCTCAGAGAGTTGGGTAGAACATCTCTCTTTAATTTAGGTGGACCGTCCGTCCCAAAAAAGGACACTCAACTGTTAGGGCCAGTTCAGTTTGGCTTCCGGGTCTTCCTCAGCTCCAATTCTGATTGCAACTTCAGTCCTGAAGGCAACTCAGCTGGGATGTTGGACAGACTAATCTAGGCAGCTTGAACGAAGTTACCTTGGCTCCTGGTAGCAGCTCAGCTAAGCTCTTGGGGCCAGCGAATGGGACACACAAAGCTCAGCTCCGGGGGCTCACTGTGCTCAGCATGTGGGGCATCTTGGCCCGACTCCTGAGCTGACTCCGCTCCAAACTCGGCGCAGCCTTGCCTTGTCTTTTAGCGCAAAGTCAGATGGGCTCCTGTGGCCAGCTCTAACCAAATCCTTGGCCGGCTCATCTCGGATCCTGGGATGGCTGGTGGAGGCTCCAACGTTGGCTCCTCAGGGTTCCTAGGGCCAGCTCCGCTCCTCGCGCTATCAGCCTGCTTCCTTCTGTGCTCTGAGCTCACCTCCTTGGTCCAGCGCTGCTCTGCACCTGGGGCCGCATCAGCTTGGCTCTTGTGACGGACTCACAGGAATGTTTGTATCCAGCGCAGCTCGTCATTCGGGCTGTGTTCGACTCGGCTCCCGGGAATGCCTCAAATTCGCTCCTGGGATGCCTCCGTAAAGCTCCTGGCCTGGCTCCGCATGGATCCTAGGGCACACTCAACTCAGCTCCCTGCACCAACTCAACATGCCTCCTTCTGTCCCCACACCTCCCGTGTTTCAACTGCCTCAACTTGGCTCCTTGGGCCAACCCACCTTGACTCCAGGTGGCAGCTCAGCTCGGATTCTGCGGCCAGCAAAGCTCGACTTTTGGGACGCCTCCACTGTTTCTTGGACACACGCGCTCGGCTCCTGGGGCTCCCTGCGCCCAGCATGTGGGGCATCTTGGACCAACTCCTGAGCTGACTCTGCTGGGACCTCAGCGCAGCCTTCTTTGAACCGCCTCGGTTTGACTGCTTGCACCAAGTCACCTCGACTCCTGGTGGCAGCTCAGCTCGCATTCTGAGGCAAGCGAAGCTCCACTTTTGGGGACGCCTCCACTCGGTTCCTGGGACACACGCGCTCGGCTCCTGGGGCTCACTGCACACAGCATGTGGGGAATCTTGGACCAACTCTTGAGCTGACTCCGCTCAGAACTCGGCGCAGCTTTCCCTTGTCTTTCGGCGCAAAGTCAGATGGGCTCCTATGGCCAGCTCTGCCCAACTCCTTGGCCGGCACATCGCAGCTCCAGGGATGCCGGGTGGAGGCTCCAACGCTGGCTCTGCAGGGTTCCTAGGGCCAGCTCCGCTCCTTGCGCTATCTCAGCCTGCTTCCTCGTACAATCTGAGCTCGCCTCCTTGTTCCACCGCTGCTCTGCACCTGGGGCCACATCAGCTTGGCTCTTGTGACGGACTCGCCTGAATGAATGTATCCAGCGCAGCTCGGCGTTCGGGCTGTGTTCAACTTGCCTCCTGGGACACCTCCAGAAGTCTCCTGGCCTGGCTCTGCATCGATCCTACGGCACACTCAACTCAGCTCCCTGCACCAACTCAACATGCCTCCTTCTCTCCCCGCACCTCCCGTGTTTCAACTGCCTCAACTTGGCTCCTTGGGCCAACCCACCTTGACTCCAGGTGGCAGCTCAGCTCAGATTCTGCGGCCAGTGAAGCTCCACTTTTGGGGACGCCTCCCCTTGGTTCCTGGGACACACGCCCTCGGCTCCTGCGGCTTGCTGCACCCAGCCTGTGGGGCATCTTGGACCAACTCCTGAGCTGACTCCGTTCGGACCTCGGCATAGCCTTGCCTTGTCTTTTGGCGCAAAGTCAGATGGGCTCCTGTGGCCAGCTCTGCCCAACTCCTTGGCCGGCACATCGCAGCTCCTGGGATGCCGGGTGGAGGCTCCAACGCTGGCTCCGCAGGGTTCCTAGGGCCAGCTCTGCTCCTTGCGCAATCTCAGCCTGGTTCCTCATGAGGTCCCAGCTCGCCTCCTTGGTCCAGCGCTGCTCTGCACCTGGGGCCGCATCAGCTTGGCTCTTGTGACGGACTCCTCTGAATGTTTCTATCCAGCGCAGCTCGGCGTTCGGGCTGTCTTCGACTCGGCTACTGGGAACACCTCAGCTCGCCTCCTGGGATACCTCCAGAAGTCTCCTTGCCTGGTTCCGCATGGATGCTAGGGCACACTCAACTCAGCTCCCTGCACCAACTCAATATGCCTCCTTCTCTCCCCGCACCTCCCGTGTTTCAACCGCCTCAGCTTGGCTCCTTGGGCCAACTCAACTCCTGGTGGCAGCTCAGCTCGCATTCTGAGGCCAGCGAAGCTCGACTTTTGGGATGCCTCCACTCTGTTTCTTGGACACACGCGCTCGGCTCCTGGGGCTCGCTGTGCCCAGCATGTGGGGCATCTTGGACCAACTCCTGAGCTGACTCTGCTGGGACCTCAGCGCAGCCTTCTTTGAACCGCCTCGGTTTGACTGCTTGCACCAAGTCACCTCGATTCCTGGTGGCAGCTCAGCTCGCATTCTGAGGCCAGCGAAGCTCCACTTTTGGGGACGCCTCCACTCAGTTCCTGGGACACACACGCTCAGCTCCTGGGGCTCACTGCACACGGCATGTGGGGAATCTTGGACCAACTCCTGAGCTGACTCCGCTCAGACCTCGGCGCAGCTTTCCCTTGTCTTTTGGCGCAAAGTCAGATGGGCTCCTGTGGCCAGCTCTGCCCAACTCCTTGGCCGGCACATCGCAGCTCCTGGGATGCCGGGTGGAGGCTCCTACGCTGGCTCCGCAGGGTTCCTAGGGCCAGCTCCGCTCCTTGCGTTATCTCAGCCTGGTTCCTCGTACAATCTGAGCTCGCCTCCTTGGTCCACCGCTGCTCTGCACCTGGGGCCACATCAGCTTGGCTCTTGTGATGGACTCACCTGAATGAATGTATCCAGCGAAGCTCGGCGTTCGGGCTGTGTTCGACTCGGCTACTGGGAACACCTCAGCTCGCCTCCTGGGACACCTCCAGAAGTCTCCTGGCCTGGCTCTGCATCGATCCTACGGCACACTCAACTCAGCTCCCTGCACCAACTCAACATGCCTCCTTCTGTCCCCGCACCTCCCGTGTTTGAACCGCCTCAGCTGCGCTCCTTGGGCCAACCCACCTTGACTCCAGGTGGCAGCTCAGCTCGGATTCTGCGGCCAGCGAAGCTCGACTTTTGGGATGCCTCCACTGTTTCTTGGACACACGCGCTCGGCTCCTGGGGCTCCCTGCGCCCAGCATGTGGGGCATCTTGGACCAACTCCTGAGCTGACTCTGCTGGGACCTCAGCGCAGCCTTCTTTGAACCGCCTCGGTTTGACTGCTTGCACCAAGTCACCTCGACTCCTGGTGGCAGCTCAGCTCGCATTCTGAGGCAAGCGAAGCTCCACTTTTGGGGACGCCTCCACTCGGTTCCTGGGACACACGCGCTTGGCTCCTGGGGCTCACTGCACACGGCATGTGGGGAATCTTGGACCAACTCTTGAGCTGACTCCGCTCAGAACTTGGCGCAGCTTTGCCTTGTCTTTTGGCGCAAAGTCAGATGGGCTCCTATGGCCAGCTCTGCCCAACTCCTTGGCCGGCACATCGCAGCTCCAGGGATGCCGGGTGGAGGCTCCTACGCTGGCTCCGCAGGGTTCCTAGGGCCAGCTCCGCTCCTTGCACTATCTCAGCCTGCTTCCTCGTACAATCTGAGCTCGCCTCCTTGTTCCACCGCTGCTCTGCACCTGGGGCCACATCAGCTTGGCTCTTGTGACGGACTCGCCTGAATGAATGTATCCAGCGCAGCTCGGCGTTCAGGCTGTGTTCAACTTGCCTCCTGGGACACCTCCAGCAGTCTCCTGGCCTGGCTCTGCATCGATCCTACAGCACACTCAACTCAGCTCCCTGCACCAACTCAACATGCCTCCTTCTCTCCCCGCATCTCCCGTGTTTCAACTGCCTCAACTTGGCTCCTTGGGCCAATCCACCTTGACTCCAGGTGGCAGCTCAGCTCAGATTCTGCGGCCAGTGAAGCTCCACTTTTGGGGACGCCTCCCCTTGGTTCCTGGGACACACGCCCTCGGCTCCTGCGGCTTGCTGCACCCAGCCTGTGGGGCATCTTGGACCAACTCCTGAGCTGACTCCGTTCGGACCTCGGCATAGCCTTGCCTTGTCTTTTGGCGCAAAGTCAGATGGGCTCCTGTGGCCAGCTCTGCCCAACTCATTGGCCGGCACATCGCAGCTCCTGGGATGCCGGGTGGAGGCTCCAACGCTGGCTCCGCAGGGTTCCTAGGGCCAGCTCTGCTCCTTGCGCAATCTCAGCCTGGTTCCTCATGAGGTCCCAGCTCGCCTCCTTGGTCCACCGCTGCTCTGCACCTGGGGCCGCATCAGCTTGGCTCTTGTGACGGACTCCTCTGAATGTTTCTATCCAGCGCAGCTCGGCGTTCGGGCTGTGTTCGACTTGGCTACTGGGAACACCTCAGCTCGCCTCCTGGGATACCTCCAGAAGTCTCCTTGCCTGGTTCCGCATGGATGCTAGGGCACACTCAACTCAGCTCCCTGCACCAACTCAACATGCCTCCTTCTCTCCCCGCACCTCCCGTGTTTCAACCGCCTCAGCTTGGCTCCTTGGGCCAACTCAACTCCTGGTGGCAGCTCAGCTCGCATTCTGAGGCCAGCGAAGCTCGACTTCCGGGATGCCTCCACTCTGTTTCTTGGACACACGCGCTCGGCTCCTGGGGCTCGCTGTGCCCAGCATGTGGGGCATCTTGGACCAACTCCTGAGCTGACTCTGCTGGGACCTCAGCGCAGCCTTCTTTGAACCGCCTCGGTTTGACTGCTTGCACCAAGTCACCTCGACTCCTGGTGGCAGCTCAGCTCGCATTCTGAGGCAAGCGAAGATCCACTTTTGGGGACGCCTCCACTCGGTTCCTGGGACACACGCGCTCGGCTCCTGGGGCTCACTGCACACGGCATGTGGGGAATCTTGGACCAACTCCTGAGCTGACTCCGCTCAGAACTCGGCGCAGCTTTCCCTTGTCTTTTGGCGCAAAGTCAGATGGGCTCCTGTGGCCAGCTCTGCCCAACTCCTTGGCCGGCACATCGCAGCTCCAGGGATGCCGGGTGGAGGCTCCAACGCTGGCTCCGCAGGGTTCCTAGGGCCAGCTCCGCTCCTTGCGCTATCTCAGCCTGCTTCCTCGTACAATCTGAGCTCGCCTCCTTGTTCCACCGCTGCTCTGCACCTGGGGCCACATCAGCTTGGCTCTTGTGACGGACTCGCCTGAATGAATGTATCCAGCGCAGCTCGGCGTTCGGGCTGTGTTCAACTTGCCTCTTGGGACACCTCCAGAAGTCTCCTGGCCTGGCTCTGCATCGATCCTACGGCACACTCAACTCAGCTCCCTGCACCAACTCAACATGCCTCCTTCTGTCCCCACACCTCCCGTGTTTCAACTGCCTCAACTTGGCTCCTTGGGCCAATCCACCTTGACTCCAGGTGGCAGCTCAGCTCAGATTCTGCGGCCAGTGAAGCTCCACTTTTGGGGACGCCTCCCCTTGGTTCCTGGGACACACGCCCTCGGCTCCTGCGGCTTGCTGCACCCAGCCTGTGGGGCATCTTGGACCAACTCCTGAGCTGACTCCGTTCGGACCTCGGCGTAGCCTTGCCTTGTCTTTTGGCGCAAAGTCAGATGGGCTCCTGTGGCCAGCTCTGCCCAACTCCTTGGCCGGCACATCGCAGCTCCTGGGATGCCGGGTGGAGGCTCCAACGCTGGCTCCGCAGGGTTCCTAGGGCCAGCTCTGCTCCTTGCGCAATCTCAGCCTGGTTCCTCATGAGGTCCCAGCTCGCCTCCTTGGTCCACCGCTGCTCTGCACCTGGGGCCGCATCAGCTTGGCTCTTGTGACGGACTCCTCTGAATGTTTCTATCCAGCGCAGCTCGGCGTTCGGGCTGTGTTCGACTCGGCTACTGGGAACACCTCAGCTCGCCTCCTGGGATACCTCCAGAAGTCTCCTTGCCTGGTTCCGCATGGATGCTAGGGCACACTCAACTCAGCTCCCTGCACCAACTCAACATGCCTCCTTCTCTCCCCGCACCTCCCGTGTTTCAACCGCCTCAGCTTGGCTCCTTGGGCCAACTCAACTCCTGGTGGCAGCTCAGCTCGCATTCTGAGGCCAGCGAAGCTCGACTTCCGGGATGCCTCCACTCTGTTTCTTGGACACACGCGCTCGGCTCCTGGGGCTCGCTGTGCCCAGCATGTGGGGCATCTTGGACCAACTCCTGAGCTGACTCTGCTGGGACCTCAGCGCAGCCTTCTTTGAACCGCCTCGGTTTGACTGCTTGCACCAAGTCACCTCGACTCCTGGTGGCAGCTCAGCTCGCATTCTGAGGCAAGCGAAGATCCACTTTTGGGGACGCCTCCACTCGGTTCCTGGGACACACGCGCTCGGCTCCTGGGGCTCACTGCACACGGCATGTGGGGAATCTTGGACCAACTCCTGAGCTGACTCCGCTCAGAACTCGGCGCAGCTTTCCCTTGTCTTTTGGCGCAAAGTCAGATGGGCTCCTGTGGCCAGCTCTGCCCAACTCCTTGGCCGGCACATCGCAGCTCCAGGGATGCCGGGTGGAGGCTCCAACGCTGGCTCCGCAGGGTTCCTAGGGCCAGCTCCGCTCCTTGCGCTATCTCAGCCTGCTTCCTCGTACAATCTGAGCTCGCCTCCTTGTTCCACCGCTGCTCTGCACCTGGGGCCACATCAGCTTGGCTCTTGTGACGGACTCGCCTGAATGAATGTATCCAGCGCAGCTCGGCGTTCGGGCTGTGTTCAACTTGCCTCTTGGGACACCTCCAGAAGTCTCCTGGCCTGGCTCTGCATCGATCCTACGGCACACTCAACTCAGCTCCCTGCACCAACTCAACATGCCTCCTTCTGTCCCCACACCTCCCGTGTTTCAACTGCCTCAACTTGGCTCCTTGGGCCAATCCACCTTGACTCCAGGTGGCAGCTCAGCTCAGATTCTGCGGCCAGTGAAGCTCCACTTTTGGGGACGCCTCCCCTTGGTTCCTGGGACACACGCCCTCGGCTCCTGCGGCTTGCTGCACCCAGCCTGTGGGGCATCTTGGACCAACTCCTGAGCTGACTCCGTTCGGACCTCGGCGTAGCCTTGCCTTGTCTTTTGGCGCAAAGTCAGATGGGCTCCTGTGGCCAGCTCTGCCCAACTCCTTGGCCGGCACATCGCAGCTCCTGGGATGCCGGGTGGAGGCTCCAACGCTGGCTCCGCAGGGTTCCTAGGGCCAGCTCTGCTCCTTGCGCAATCTCAGCCTGGTTCCTCATGAGGTCCCAGCTCGCCTCCTTGGTCCACCGCTGCTCTGCACCTGGGGCCGCATCAGCTTGGCTCTTGTGACGGACTCCTCTGAATGTTTCTATCCAGCGCAGCTCGGCGTTCGGGCTGTGTTCGACTCGGCTACTGGGAACACCTCAGCTCGCCTCCTGGGATACCTCCAGAAGTCTCCTTGCCTGGTTCCGCATGGATGCTAGGGCACACTCAACTCAGCTCCCTGCACCAACTCAACATGCCTCCTTCTCTCCCCGCACCTCCCGTGTTTCAACCGCCTCAGCTTGGCTCCTTGGGCCAACTCAACTCCTGGTGGCAGCTCAGCTCGCATTCTGAGGCCAGCGAAGCTCGACTTTTGGGATGCCTCCACTCTGTTTCTGGGACACACGCGCTCGGCTCCTGGGGCTCGCTGTGCCCAGCATGTAGGGCATCTTGGACCAACTCCTGAGCTGACTCTGCTGGGACCTCAGCGCAGCCTTCTTTGAACCGCCTCGGTTTGACTGCTTGCACCAAGTCACCTCGATTCCTGGTGGCAGCTCAGCTCGCATTCTGAGGCCAGCGAAGATCCACTTTTGGGGACGCCTCCACTCGGTTCCTGGGACACACGCGCTCGGCTCCTGGGGCTCACTGCACACGGCATGTGGGGAATCTTGGACCAACTCTTGAGCTGACTCCGCTCAGAACTCGGCGCAGCTTTCCCTTGTCTTTTGGCGCAAAGTCAGATGGGCTCCTGTGGCCAGCTCTGCCCAACTCCTTGGCCGGCACATCGCAGCTCCTGGGATGCCGGGTGGAGGCTCCAACGCTGGCTCCGCAGGGTTCCTAGGGCCAGCTCCGCTCCTTGCGCTATCTCAGCCTGCTTCCTCGTACAATCTGAGCTCGCCTCCTTGGTCCACCGCTGCTCTGCACCTGGGGCCACATGAGCTTGGCTCTTGTGACGGACTCGCCTGAATGAATGTATCCAGCGCAGCGCGACGTTCGGGCTGTGTTCAACTTGCCTCCTGGGACACCTCCAGCAGTCTCCTGGCCTGGCTCTGCATCGATCCTACGGCACACTCAACTCAGCTCCCTGCACCAACTCAACATGCCTCCTTCTCTCCCCGCATCTCCCGTGTTTCAACTGCCTCAACTTGGCTCCTTGGGCCAATCCACCTTGACTCTAGGTGGCAGCTCAGCTCAGATTCTGCGGCCAGTGAAGCTCCACTTTTGGGGACGCCTCCCCTTGGTTCCTGGGACACACGCCCTCGGCTCCTGCGGCTTGCTGCACCCAGCCTGTGGGGCATCTTGGACCAACTGCTGAGCTGACTCTGTTCGGACCTCGGCATAGCCTTGCCTTGTCTTTTGGCGCAAAGTCAGATGGGCTCCTGTGGCCAGCTCTGCCCAACTCCTTGGCCGGCACATCGCAGCTCCTGGGATGCCGGGTGGAGGCTCCAACGCTGGCTCCGCAGGGTTCCTAGGGCCAGCTCTGCTCCTTGCGCAATCTCAGCCTGGTTCCTCATGAGGTCCCAGCTCGCCTCCTTGGTCCACCGCTGCTCTGCACCTGGGGCCGCATCAGCTTGGCTCTTGTGACGGACTCCTCTGAATGTTTCTATCCAGCGCAGCTCGGTGTTCGGGCTGTCTTCGACTCGGCTACTGGGAACACCTCAGCTCGCCTCCTGGGATACCTCCAGAAGTCTCCTTGCCTGGTTCCGCATGGATGCTAGGGCACACTCAACTCAGCTCCCTGCACCAACTCAACATGCCTCCTTCTCTCCCCGCACCTCCCGTGTTTCAACCGCCTCAGCTTGGCTCCTTGGGCCAACTCAACTCCTGGTGGCAGCTCAGCTCGCATTCTGAGGCCAGCGAAGCTCGACTTTTGGGATGCCTCCACTCTGTTTCTTGGACACACGCGCTCGGCTCCTGGGGCTCGCTGTGCCCAGCATGTGGGGCATCTTGGACCAACTCCTGAGCTGACTCTGCTGGGACCTCAGCGCAGCCTTCTTTGAACCGCCTCGGTTTGACTGCTTGCACCAAGTCACCTCGATTCCTGGTGGCAGCTCAGCTCGCATTCTGCGGCCAGCGAAGATCCACTTTTGGGGACGCCTCCACTCGGTTCCTGGGACACACACGCTCAGCTCCTGGGGCTCACTGCACACGGCATGTGGGGAATCTTGGACCAACTCCTGAGCTGACTCCGCTCAGACCTCGGCGCAGCTTTCCCTTGTCTTTTGGCGCAAAGTCAGATGGGCTCCTGTGGCCAGCTCTGCCCAACTCCTTGGCCGGCACATCGCAGCTCCTGGGATGCCGGGTGGAGGCTCCAACGCTGGCTCTGCAGGGTTCCTAGGGCCAGCTCCGCTCCTTGCGCTATCTCAGCCTGCTTCCTCGTACAATCTGAGCTCGCCTCCTTGTTCCACCGCTGCTCTGCACCTGGGGCCACATCAGCTTGGCTCTTGTGACGGACTCGCCTGAATGAATGTATCCAGCGAAGCTCGGCGTTCGGGCTGTGTTCGACTCGGCTACTGGGAACACCTCAGCTCGCCTCCTGGGACACCTCCAGAAGTCTCCTGGCCTGGCTCTGCATCGATCCTACGGCACACTCAACTCAGCTCCCTGCACCAACTCAACATGCCTCCTTCTGTCCCCATACCTCCCGTGTTTCAACTGCCTCAACTTGGCTCCTTGGGCCAACCCACCTTGACTCCAGGTGGCAGCTCAGCTCGGATTCTGCGGCCAGCGAAGCTCGACTTTTGGGACGCCTCCACTGTTTCTTGGACACACGCGCTCAGTTCCTGGGGCTCCCTGCGCCCAGCATGTGGGGCATCTTGGACCAACTCCTGAGCTGACTCTGCTGGGACCTCAGCGCAGCCTTCTTTGAACCGCCTCGGTTTGACTGCTTGCACCAAGTCACCTCGACTCCTGGTGGCAGCTCAGCTCGCATTCTGAGGCAAGCGAAGCTCCACTTTTGGGGACGCCTCCACTCGGTTCCTGGGACACACGCGCTCAGCTCCTGGGGCTCACTGCACACGGCATGTGGGGAATCTTGGACCAACTCTTGAGCTGACTCCGCTCAGAACTCGGCGCAGCTTTGCCTTGTCTTTTGGCGCAAAGTCAGATGGGCTCCTATGGCCAGCTCTGCCCAACTCCTTGGCCGGCACATCGCAGCTCCAGGGATGCCGGGTGGAGGCTCCTACGCTGGCTCCGCAGGGTTCCTAGGGCCAGCTCCGCTCCTTGCGCTATCTCAGCCTGCTTCCTCGTACAATCTGAGCTCGCCTCCTTGTTCCACCGCTGCTCTGCACCTGGGGCCACATGAGCTTGGCTCTTGTGACGGACTCGCCTGAATGAATGTATCCAGCGCAGCTCGGCGTTCGGGCTGTGTTCAACTTGCCTCCTGGGACACCTCCAGCAGTCTCCTGGCCTGGCTCTGCATCGATCCTACGGCACACTCAACTCAGCTCCCTGCACCAACTCAACATGCCTCCTTCTCTCCCCGCATCTCCCGTGTTTCAACTACCTCAACTTGGCTCCTTGGGCCAATCCACCTTGACTCTAGGTGGCAGCTCAGCTCAGATTCTGCGGCCAGTGAAGCTCCACTTTTGGGGACGCCTCCCCTTGGTTCCTGGGACACACGCCCTCGGCTCCTGCGGCTTGCTGCACCCAGCCTGTGGGGCATCTTGGACCAACTCCTGAGCTGACTCTGCTGGGACCTCAGCGCAGCCTTCTTTGAACCGCCTCGGTTTGACTGCTTGCACCAAGTCACCTCGACTCCTGGTGGCAGCTCAGCTCGCATTCTGAGGCAAGCGAAGCTCCACTTTTGGGGACGCCTCCACTCGGTTCCTGGGACACACGCGCTCGGCTCCTGGGGCTCACTGCACACGGCATGTGGGGAATCTTGGACCAACTCTTGAGCTGACTCCGCTCAGAACTCGGCGCAGCTTTCCCTTGTCTTTTGGCGCAAAGTCAGATGGGCTCCTATGGCCAGCTCTGCCCAACTCCTTGGCCGGCACATCGCAGCTCCAGGGATGCCGGGTGGAGGCTTCTACGCTGGCTCCGCAGGGTTCCTAGGGCCAGCTCCGCTCCTTGCGCAATCTCAGCCTGGTTCCTCATGAGGTCCCAGCTCGCCTCCTTGGTCCACCGCTGCTCTGCACCTGGGGCCGCATCAGCTTGGCTCTTGTGACGGACTCCTCTGAATGTTTCTATCCAGCGCAGCTCGGCGTTCGGGCTGTGTTCGACTCGGCTACTGGGAACACCTCAGCTCGCCTCCTGGGATACCTCCAGAAGTCTCCTTGCCTGGTTCCGCATGGATGCTAGGGCACACTCAACTCAGCTCCCTGCACCAACTCAACATGCCTCCTTCTGTCCCCATACCTCCCGTGTTTCAACCGCCTCAGCTTGGCTCCTTGGGCCAACTCAACTCCTGGTGGCAGCTCAGCTCGCATTCTGAGGCCAGCGAAGCTCGACTTTTGGGATGCCTCCACTCTGTTTCTGGGACACACGCGCTCGGCTCCTGGGGCTCGCTGTGCCCAGCATGTGGGGCATCTTGGACCAACTCCTGAGCTGACTCTGCTGGGACCTCAGCGCAGACTTCTTTGAACCGCCTCGGTTTGACTGCTTGCACCAAGTCACCTCGATTCCTGGAGGCAGCTCAGCTCGCATTCTGAGGCCAGCGAAGATCCACTTTTGGGGACGCCTCCACTCGGTTCCTGGGACACACACGCTCAGCTCCTGGGGCTCACTGCACACGGCATGTGGGGAATCTTGGACCAACTCCTGAGCTGACTCCGCTCAGACCTCGGCGCAGCTTTCCCTTGTCTTTTGGCGCAAAGTCAGATGGGCTCCTATGGCCAGCTCTGCCCAACTCCTTGGCCGGCACATCGCAGCTCCTGGGATGCCGGGTGGAGGCTCCAACGCTGGCTCCGCAGGGTTCCTAGGGCCAGCTCCGCTCCTTGCGCTATCTCAGCCTGCTTCCTCGTACAATCTGAGCTCGCCTCCTTGGTCCACCGCTGCTCTGCACCTGGGGCCACATCAGCTTGGCTCTTGTGACGGACTCGCCTGAATGAATGTATCCAGCGCAGCTCGGCGTTCGGGCTGTGTTCAACTTGCCTCCTGGGACACCTCCAGAAGTCTCCTGGGACACCTCCAGAAGTCTCCTGGCCTGGCTCTGCATTGATCCTACGGCACACTCAACTCAGCTCCCTGCACCAACTCAACATGCCTCCTTCTGTCCCCATACCTCCCGTGTTTCAACTGCCTCAACTTGGCTCCTTGGGCCAACCCACCTTGACTCCAGGTGGCAGCTCAGCTCGGATTCTGCGGCCAGCGAAGCTCGACTTTTGGGACGCCTCCACTGTTTCTTGGACACACGCGCTCGGCTCCTGGGGCTCCCTGCGCCCAGCATGTGGGTTATCTTGGACCAACTCCTGAGCTGACTCTGCTGGGACCTCAGCGCAGACTTCTTTGAACCGCCTCGGTTTGACTGCTTGCACCAAGTCACCTCGACTCCTGGTGGCAGCTCAGCTCGCATTCTGAGGCAAGCGAAGCTCCACTTTTGGGGACGCCTCCACTCGGTTCCTGGGACACACGCGCTCGGCTCCTGGGGCTCACTGCACACGGCATGTGGGGAATCTTGGACCAACTCTTGAGCTGACTCCGCTCAGAACTCGGCGCAGCTTTCCCTTGTCTTTTGACGCAAAGTCAGATGGGCTCCTATGGCCAGCTCTGCCCAACTCCTTGGCCGGCACATCGCAGCTCCTGGGGTGCCGGGTGGAGGCTTCTACGCTGGCTCCGCAGGGTTCCTAGGGCCAGCTCCGCTCCTTGCGCTATCTCAGCCTGCTTCCTCGTACAATCTGAGCTCGCCTCCTTGTTCCACTGCTGCTCTGCACCTGGGGCCACATCAGCTTGGCTCTTGTGACGGACTCGCCTGAATGAATGTATCCAGCGCAGCTCGGCGTTCGGGCTGTGTTCAACTTGCCTCCTGGGACACCTCCAGAAGTCTCCTGGCCTGGCTCTGCATCGATCCTACGGCACACTCAACTCAGCTCCCTGCACCAACTCAACATGCCTCCTTCTCTCCCCGCACCTCCCGTGTTTCAACTGCCTCACCTTGGCTCCTTGGGCCAATCCACCTTGACTCCAGGTGGCAGCTCAGCTCAGATTCTGCGGCCAGTGAAGCTCCACTTTTGGGGACGCCTCCCCTTGGTTCCTGGGACACACGCCCTCGGCTCCTGCAGCTTGCTGCACCCAGCCTGTGGGGCATCTTGGACCAACTCCTGAGCTGACTCCGTTCGGACCTCGGCGTAGCCTTGCCTTGTCTTTTGGCGCAAAGTCAGATGGGCTCCTGTGGCCAGCTCTGCCCAACTCCTTGGCCGGCACATCGCAGCTCCTGGGATGCCGGGTGGAGGCTCCAACGCTGGCTCCGCAGGGTTCCTAGGGCCAGCTCTGCTCCTTGCGCAATCTCAGCCTGGTTCCTCATGAGGTCCCAGCTCGCCTCCTTGGTCCACCGCTGCTCTGCACCTGGGGCCGCATCAGCTTGGCTCTTGTGACGGACTCCTCTGAATGTTTGTATCCAGCGCAGCTCGGCGTTCGGGCTGTCTTCGACTCGGCTACTGGGAACACCTCAGCTCGCCTCCTGGGATACCTCCAGAAGTCTCCTTGCCTGGTTCCGCATGGATGCTAGGGCACACTCAACTCAGCTCCCTGCACCAACTCAACATGCCTCCTTCTCTCCCCGCACCTCCCGTGTTTCAACCGCCTCAGCTTGGCTCCTTGGGCCAACTCAACTCCTGGTGGCAGCTCAGCTCGCATTCTGAGGCCAGCGAAGCTCGACTTTTGGGATGCCTCCACTCTGTTTCTGGGACACACGCGCTCGGCTCCTGGGGCTCGCTGTGCCCAGCATGTGGGGCATCTTGGACCAACTCCTGAGCTGACTCTGCTGGGACCTCAGCGCAGCCTTCTTTGAACCGCCTCGGTTTGACTGCTTGCACCAAGTCACCTCGACTCCTGGTGGCAGCTCAGCTCGCATTCTGAGGCAAGCGAAGCTCCACTTTTGGGGACGCCTCCACTCGGTTCCTGGGACACACGCGCTCGGCTCCTGGGGCTCACTGCACACGGCATGTGGGGAATCTTGGACCAACTCTTGAGCTGACTCCGCTCAGAACTCGGCCCAGCTTTCCCTTGTCTTTTGGCGCAAAGTCAGATGGGCTCCTATGGCCAGCTCTGCCCAACTCCTTGGCCGGCACATCGCAGCTCCAGGGATGCCGGGTGGAAGCTCCTACGCTGGCTCCGCAGGGTTCCTAGGGCCAGCTCCGCTCCTTGCGCTATCTCAGCCTGCTTCCTCGTACAATCTGAGCTCGCCTCCTTGGTCCACCGCTGCTCTGCACCTGGGGCCGCATCAGCTTGGCTCTTGTGACGGACTCGCCTGAATGAATGTATCCAGCGAAGCTCGGCGTTTGGGCTGTGTTCGACTCGGCTACTGGGAACACCTCAGCTCGCCTCCTGGGACACCTCCAGAAGTCTCCTGGCCTGGCTCTGCATCGATCCTACGGCACACTCAACTCAGCTCCCTGCACCAACTCAACATGCCTCCTTCTGTCCCCACACCTCCCGTGTTTCAACTGCCTCAACTTGGCTCCTTGGGCCAACCCACCTTGACTCCAGGTGGCAGCTCAGCTCGGATTCTGCGGCCAGCAAAGCTCGACTTTTGGGACGCCTCCACTGTTTCTTGGACACACGCGCTCGGCTCCTGGGGCTCCCTGCGCCCAGCATGTGGGGCATCTTGGACCAACTCCTGAGCTGACTCTGCTGGGACCTCAGCGCAGCCTTCTTTGAACCGCCTCGGTTTGACTGCTTGCACCAAGTCACCTCGACTCCTGGTGGCAGCTCAGCTCGCATTCTGAGGCAAGCGAAGCTCCACTTTTGGGGACGCCTCCACTCGGTTCCTGGGACACACGCGCTCGGCTCCTGGGGCTCACTGCACACGGCATGTGGGGAATCTTGGACCAACTCTTGAGCTGACTCCGCTCAGAACTCGGCGCAGCTTTCCCTTGTCTTTTGACGCAAAGTCAGATGGGCTCCTATGGCCAGCTCTGCCCAACTCCTTGGCCGGTTCATCGCAGCTCCTGGGGTGCCGGGTGGAGGCTTCTACGCTGGCTCCGCAGGGTTCCTAGGGCCAGCTCCGCTCCTTGCGCTATCTCAGCCTGCTTCCTCGTACAATCTGAGCTCGCCTCCTTGTTCCACTGCTGCTCTGCACCTGGGGCCACATCAGCTTGGCTCTTGTGACGGACTCGCCTGAATGAATGTATCCAGCGCAGCTCGGCGTTCGGGCTGTGTTCAACTTGCCTCCTGGGACACCTCCAGAAGTCTCCTGGCCTGGCTCTGCATCGATCCTACGGCACACTCAACTCAGCTCCCTGCACCAACTCAACATGCCTCCTTCTGTCCCCGCACCTCCCGTGTTTCAACTGCCTCACCTTGGCTCCTTGGGCCAATCCACCTTGACTCCAGGTGGCAGCTCAGCTCAGATTCTGCGGCCAGTGAAGCTCCACTTTTGGGGACGCCTCCCCTTGGTTCCTGGGACACACGCCCTCGGCTCCTGCGGCTTGCTGCACCCAGCCTGTGGGGCATCTTGGACCAACTCCTGAGCTGACTCCGTTCGGACCTCGGCGCAGCCTTGCCTTGTCTTTTGGCGCAAAGTCAGATGGGCTCCTATGGCCAGCTCTGCCCAACTCCTTGGCCGGCACATCGCAGCTCCTGGGATGCCGGGTGGAGGCTCCAACGCTGGCTCCGCAGGGTTCCTAGGGCCAGCTCTGCTCCTTGCGCAATCTCAGCCTGGTTCCTCATGAGGTCCCAGCTCGCCTCCTTGGTCCACCGCTGCTCTGCACCTGGGGCCGCATCAGCTTGGCTCTTGTGACGGACTCCTCTGAATGTTTGTATCCAGCGCAGCTCGGCGTTCGGGCTGTCTTCGACTCGGCTACTGGGAACACCTCAGCTCGCCTCCTGGGATACCTCCAGAAGTCTCCTTGCCTGGTTCCGCATGGATGCTAGGGCACACTCAACTCAGCTCCCTGCACCAACTCAACATGCCTCCTTCTCTCCCCGCACCTCCCGTGTTTCAACCGCCTCAGCTTGGCTCCTTGGGCCAACTCAACTCCTGGTGGCAGCTCAGCTCGCATTCTGAGGCCAGCGAAGCTCGACTTTTGGGATGCCTCCACTCTGTTTCTGGGACACACGCGCTCGGCTCCTGGGGCTCGCTGTGCCCAGCATGTGGGGCATCTTGGACCAACTCCTGAGCTGACTCTGCTGGGACCTCAGCGCAGCCTTCTTTGAACCGCCTCGGTTTGACTGCTTGCACCAAGTCACCTCGACTCCTGGTGGCAGCTCAGCTCGCATTCTGAGGCAAGCGAAGCTCCACTTTTGGGGACGCCTCCACTCGGTTCCTGGGACACACGCGCTCGGCTCCTGGGGCTCACTGCACACGGCATGTGGGGAATCTTGGACCAACTCTTGAGCTGACTCCGCTCAGAACTCGGCCCAGCTTTCCCTTGTCTTTTGGCGCAAAGTCAGATGGGCTCCTATGGCCAGCTCTGCCCAACTCCTTGGCCGGCACATCGCAGCTCCAGGGATGCCGGGTGGAAGCTCCTACGCTGGCTCCGCAGGGTTCCTAGGGCCAGCTCCGCTCCTTGCGCTATCTCAGCCTGCTTCCTCGTACAATCTGAGCTCGCCTCCTTGGTCCACCGCTGCTCTGCACCTGGGGCCGCATCAGCTTGGCTCTTGTGACGGACTCGCCTGAATGAATGTATCCAGCGAAGCTCGGCATTCGGGCTGTGTTCGACTCGGCTACTGGGAACACCTCAGCTCGCCTCCTGGGACACCTCCAGAAGTCTCCTGGCCTGGCTCTGCATCGATCCTACGGCACACTCAACTCAGCTCCCTGCACCAACTCAACATGCCTCCTTCTGTCCCCACACCTCCCGTGTTTCAACTGCCTCAACTTGGCTCCTTGGGCCAACCCACCTTGACTCCAGGTGGCAGCTCAGCTCGGATTCTGCGGCCAGCAAAGCTCGACTTTTGGGACGCCTCCACTGTTTCTTGGACACACGCGCTCGGCTCCTGGGGCTCCCTGCGCCCAGCATGTGGGGCATCTTGGACCAACTCCTGAGCTGACTCTGCTGGGACCTCAGCGCAGCCTTCTTTGAACCGCCTCGGTTTGACTGCTTGCACCAAGTCACCTCGACTCCTGGTGGCAGCTCAGCTCGCATTCTGAGGCAAGCGAAGCTCCACTTTTGGGGACGCCTCCACTCGGTTCCTGGGACACACGCGCTCGGCTCCTGGGGCTCACTGCACACGGCATGTGGGGAATCTTGGACCAACTCTTGAGCTGACTCCGCTCAGAACTCGGCGC